>NW_015379262.1:742774-805811 GCF_001522545.3 Parus major | reverse complement strand
CGCCGCGGCCCGGCCGGCGCGCCACGAGCGCCTCCGTTTCATTGAAAAGAAATAAATAACAACAATTAACCAATTAACCCCCCCGGGAGGCGGGCCCGGGCCGGCGGCGCTCAGCGGCGCGGCCACGCTGCACGAACCGAAAGCGAAATGCTCCGGGCGGGGGGTCCGGCTCCAGCCCCGGCCCGAGCCCCCGGGGCCCATCAAACCCCGCCGGGCGGGCTCGGGACTCTGGGCCGGGGCAGCGCCGCTGCTGCAGCTCCGCTCCGGCACCCACGGAATTACCTAACGAGACCTAATTGGTGTATTGGTTATGCCCCTAATTAACGCTTACGCCGTTAAATTCGCGTTAGTCGAGAGGCGGCCAGGTGGGAGCAGCAGAAAGAGGTGTTGGGTTTTTTTTTAATATAAGCAAATTAGATCTCGGTAGGCAAATATCAGAGGCCCCTCGTTTTACTGCCTTTAGGCATGAGTAAAATTAAGTTAGGAGCTGAGAGAGAATAGTAATCGGTAAATATCTTCTAATTTATTTGTTATAAGCATAATTACTTTTTCTCTTAAGCATAATTTGCTTTCGCATACTGAATTTCATGCAGTTCTCCAGAACTGAGGGGCAAAATTCAAATAATTTTCCTTTAAGGCATTCTGAAGGTGAGCTGGGTTCAGTGGAGACATAAATGGGTTTTTTTGGCAGTGGAGTTGTTGCTAAACTACCTGGTCCAGAAAATATGAACTTTCTTTAATTGTGCCATCTGGTCTCAAAAAGCAGAAATAAAATGAAAGGGGAAAACTACAAAGCCTTTGTGTATCTTTCATTATTTTTACTGATCACAGAGGACGGGGGCTTAGGGAGCCACTTGCCCTGGGGGACATCAGAGCTTCAGTGGCCTCAGCAGGGAGGACAAGGCTGGGCCAGCTCTGTGGCCATCCTGCTTGGGAGCAGCCTCCCAGAGGTTGATCCCAAGAGATGCCACCTCAATTCCCGAGTGGGAACTGTGCTCTGGTGGTTTTTTCCTCACTGGAACAAGGCACCAACACTCCTCAGCTCTGGGTTCTGTGAGATGTTCAAATAGCATTTGGAGCTGGAAGGTTTGGCTCCCTGGACTTTCAAAAGCCCCCACTTCTTTGTGGTTTTGCTCTCCCGTTTTAGTCTCTCCTCTTTGCAGCCAGGTTTTATCAGGAGGAAGCAAATGGGATTTTTGCTGGTGAGTGTTGTATCCTCCACTGGCTGGAGCTGGGAAATGTGCTAATCCAATTATCAGTGGGGTTAGTAGGAGTTTTAGTACGTAGTAGGAGGTTTTAGAAATACACTTCTGTCTCTTTCATAAGAAATGGATAAATATAATTGAATAAGAACTACAATTAATTCCGTAGTTTCCAGGAGAAAATGGTGCTCTGTACAATGTAGTTGGTAGTTGAATTTAACCTTAGTGGAGGCTTGCACAGGATCACTTGTGCTTGAGTGGAGATGTTTCCCTAAAATCATTGAAAATCATTCCTAAATGTGGAAGTGGAGGTTTTGCCTTCTGGTGTGGTGCAGAAGGGGAGATTCTCCAGGAGATTTGTTTGAATCCGCAGGGCAGAAGCTGTTTGGGTTGAGTTCCCTGTTGGGGATTTCTGTGTGACCTGGAAACATGGGAGTCAGTGCTGTGGGAGACATCCCAAACCTGGGATCATCCCTGCCTGGCAGACTCCGGCGGATGCTGCTCTCTCTAAGAGTGTTCCACATTCCTAAAAGCATAAGTTTTATACCTCTCTTGGATCAGGGAGATGGGGTTTGGTGCACTTTTGCTCAATCACTTCCCTCCAGTGCCAGGGATGAATCTGTAGTAAATATAGAAGCAAATGTGTGATGTGAAAGTTCTGAGGAGCAAATACACCTTAATTCTGAGGGGCTGATTGCTGTGAGGTAATGTGTCAACATGTTAATTGTATGTACGTTTCAGAACATGCTGCTCTAGCATGTTCTCATCCTCAACTGTGCCTTCCCTGGATAGATCATTTGTATTTATTTAAAGGAAAATCAGTCATGGAAATAATACTGTTCTATTTTTAAGGCTGGAATCTCAGAGAAATATTTTAAGGTTTCAGAGTGACAACTTTGATTTGCTGTGTGAAGTTCTAGTGAGTGTTCCCAAGCCGCTGTGTCCCTCAGGACAGCTGAAGGCTTCCTGTGCCGTGGATCCTGTCATTCCCAAGGGCATGAGCATTGAGTGATGCCATTCCATTGCTTCCATGTGTGGGTGGTGCCCACCTGTAGGGGTGAGATTCCCCCAGGTTCACTGGGACTGACTGGTATGCCCAGGCTGAGGCTCACAGTGTCTGGCAGGGTTGGGGCTGGTCCAGTCGTGGCTCAGGGAAATGCTGGATGTGAGCAGGCAGCTGAGGAGTGAGGAAGTAATCCAGAACAGATGGAGGGCCAGCCACAGTCACTGAAAGGGCTCTTTCTGCCCCTGGTTTTGGTTTTCTCTGTGAAATTAGATAACTGTGACCTTTTTGCTCTTTTAAAACAGCAGTGCTTTGTGAGTAAGTTTTGTTACCTGCAGATCCAAGTTGTGTATAAAATCTGTGTTTGCTTGCATCAACCCTGTGGTTTGTGTTTATCTTCAATACCTGCTAAAAGCCTTGCGTTCTTCATTTTCCCAGGAAGCTTCCCATAATTGTTATTTAGTGTTACCAGCAGCTTTCACAGTGTGGGGGGTTAGCTGCGTAGGTTGTGCTGAGGTGGTTGTAACAGAATGCATCAGGGTGGCAAGTAGTTTGGGGGGCTTTTTATACATTATGGGGAGGACTTTGTGCAGCTTGAGATGTGGATGGCTTAACAAAATAAACCTGCTGCTCTCAGATTCCTGTACCCACCAGCCACCTACAGAAGACTCCCGAGCAGGAATCCAGGTGTGTGGGAACCCTGCCCCTCACTGAGCTTCTGACCCTCATGTTTCACTGTGGCCTTGCTGCCCAAGCTGCTCTCCAAACACAGATCCCTGTGCTGGCAGGCTAAATTCAGCATTCTCTGCTCTGTGGTAGGAGTATGAAAACGTTTGGGACAGGCCATGTCTGGGAATAAAATGGGCAAGCAAGTGTTTACACTGCCATCATTTGTATCTTGAAGTTATATACATGGAAATAATCTTCCTAACACACAGCCCTCAGCATCTAGAATACCTCTCTCTGGCTCTTATAAAAGCATCTAGTGTTTAAGTACCTTGGTAAATAATAAATGAAGAATTATAATTGAATATCTTGGCAAAAATCTTTCTGTTTCTCCTGGCAGGACTTTGATGTGAGGTGGAGGTGTTCAATTCGGAGGTACCAGTCTGAGAAAGAAGCGTTTCACATAGGCCTGCCTGAGCAGCAGCAGCTCCTGCTGTAAATCACTCCAGGGGTTCCTGAACTTCCTTGGGTTACTGCTGCTGGAGATGGTTGTGCCCCCAAACTATTTAAAACTTAAAGTGCAAAATAAATCCCAATATTCTGCTGTATGTATATCTGAGTAGGGCTGTAGTGCTCTGGTTTTTTTCTTCTCTGTCATTGCAAGCCAAGCAGGCAGTTGGATTTGTGGGATTTTTTTTTCCCACATATTCTTAGAGGAATCCTTCAAAGAGTTGACTTTTGTAGTGACACAGATAGAGGCAATGATCATCTTTGCAGCTGAAACAAAGGAGGTACTGTTCTAGCTGAAATGTCACTGGTTCTTAACTGAAGCCTGGGAGTAGATGGAGTGTTAGTAAGGCAGTTGTAAACCTTTGTGTAACCTAGATGTGCTTTCTTCAGCAGGATAACGATCTGTTTGCCTTGCTGGTGTCTTTTTTTAATGTTCAGTAGATAAATGAGCAGAGTTGAGAGCTGCATGTTGGACATGCAGGGTTTCATGGGGAAGGCAGCTGCTGAGCCAGTGGCTGAAGAGGTGGTGGTGGGATGGAAGTGAGGAGGGCACAGCCTTGGGATGAGCCTTGGGGCAGGGAATGTGAGGTCTGTGCTTCTGCCAGGCTCTCAGAGCGACAGTCCTGTTTCAGAGAGTGCCTCGAAGAGGGAGGATGCAGATCTGAAGAGATTTCTGTGACTTTGGCTGCAGTGCAGAAAATGGGAAGGAAGAGCTTAAGAACGTGAATTAGAGCAAGGCAACCGCACTCAGAGCCAGCAGAGTGGTGAAAGATGTGTGGAAAGCTTTATCTTTTGGGAGGGTTTAGCTGGAGCAATGGCCTGTCTGGGGAAACGAGATGGCACAGGGAAGTAGGCTATAAAGATGCAGAAGTGTGTAAAGAAAAGTTATCTAAGGTTTGTGTTGATGGTGGCAGTAGCCATCAGATTACTCAGGTGAAGGAAAGCTGCAGATGTGCCAGTTGTGGGGGAACTTCTGAAGCTAAATTGCTTTTGGTTCTTAATAAAAGGAAGTTACCAATTCTTGGGGAGACTAAGCCCTGGTATTTCACCTGAGGCTTTTTTTCATTCCAGACTCAGAGATTTATCTCCTCACGATGCACTTAGATTTTCTAACATGACAAAATTCCCTGAGCTCTGCCTGCTGCTGAGCTAGTGGGGTGCAGCAGAGGGAGTTCCCTGCAGCCTGGAGCACGTGCAGGGCTCCTCTGTGTGAGTGTGACCGGGAGCCTTGGGCTCTATGGGCTGCCCCAGAGCTTGGCCTCGGGCCGGGAGCTCCCGAGTAAATCCCTGCCCAGGTGTGCTACCAGATCCTGTCTCTGCAGGCAGCTGCTGTGGGTGCAGCTGCCCTCTCTGAAGTGCTCTGGGGCTGCTGCTTTGAAAAGTCTGCCTTTGCTGCATGTCAGACTGTGTCCCTCAGGATACAGAGCTTTGAGTGCTGCTAAGATTTGGGTCACTGAGGAGTGTTGTGAACAGCATCGCAGCAAAACAACCTGCTTTGTTACAAGCTGTACCCTCAGCGAGACCTGGGAACGTTCTTTCAAGGATGGATGTACCTTTCCATTTCATTTCATGTTTTCTAAACCACCTCTGCTGCTTGTTAAATCAGCTTGCCGTGTGTCTGGGTGCGCTGGGTTTATTGCTGCACGGTTTCGAGGTCGCTGGTGCTTTGGCATTTCCAGTTGCCCATCCCTGGGCAGCTCGGTGTGCTCGTGCAGCAGCGTGCTCAGGGAGATTGCTGATGGCTTTCAGATGGAGTGGATGTTGCAGCAAATGTGCCAATGCGAGAGGAATGATGTGTGGGAGAGAACAAGAGACTGTGCTTATGAGAGGGCTGCTCCGTGACAAGGAATTTTTTTGTTGCAGGGCAGAAAATGAATCGAAGGAAAATGAGAATATTGACTGAGTTGTTTAAATTAATGCTGATGGGTAACAATCCTTTCCTTCCAGCTTTTTCCTTGGGTGACGTCTTCTTTATACGAATGCCACTGTTGATGTTACATAATCTGATTTCCTGGTTTGATTTTTATGGCATCATTATTCACAGAAAATCCACTTTTTCTGGAAAATCCCTTCCTTCCCCAGTTTATTGATGTATTTATGAGCTCAGTGGTGTGACATCTGACAACCTACTCTGTTTTCCTGTGCAACTTCCACACATTTCCCAATATGAACAATGCATGACTGAGAGCAGATAATGCAAAAATAAGGCAATGCCATTGGTGTTTTAACAACCAAAAGCACTGACTCTTTCTGAAAACTTAATTTGCTTTTCATGCAGGCTAAATTAACAACGGGAACGTTTGAAGGCATGTTGTTTCTTTGGTGCTTTGTTAATCCACATCCCCGCAGGACTTGCATCCTTGTACTTCCACCCCAGGAAATTAACAGTTTTGTTTGGGATCAAAGAGTAGTTGAGCTTCCTGGGCTCGTTTGTAGGATGAATACAGATGGAAATTTGTAAGATGTAGGTAGGGACCTACTTGCTAGGAATAGGGAGTGATGTGTTTTCTGGGTAAAATGGCAAAAAAAGCTTTTTGGGTCAACTTCAAGCTGTTGGCAACACTACAGAATTTTGGTTTACTCATTGACTTAGAGGAGAAGAGAAGAACCACTATATATATATATGTATGTGTGTATATATATATATATATATATATATTCAGTGTTGCAAGTTTGCTCTGAGTTTCAGCTCCTGTTGAGGAGTTCTTGAATGTGGAGTTTGGTACAAAAGTTGTGCCAATGTGCACTGTTTGCCTTTTTGAGAGGTGTGAGGTTTTATTTCAGCATGGTTTGCACAATGGGGCTGTTTTCAAGTCTTCCAACCTTTGCAGTAAAGCAAATTTTTGGTTTTCAGACAAAAATGCCTAAAGCTCTTTGAAAATCTATACTCAGAATCTGCAAAACTTAGTAAGTTCCAGCTTGGACTTGATAGTGAATCTCTGTTGGCAATTCTCTTAGGACAAGGGAGGACTAGCCAGGGAAACTTGTTATTCAGGCTGTGTGCAGCACACCAGTCCTTCTAGAGACAAAAATCAGACCTGTGCTGTTACACTTGCAAATAATGTTAAGGTTTGGCTTCCTGGAGAAGTGCCTCTCCTTCCAGCACCCTGCTGGCTCTGCAGTGACTTAGCAAATCGGTACATTTATATAATTTGATAGCTGGCTTCTTGCTGAGCTATATTGTACTCTGAAAATTCTGAGTCATATGCCTTGACATCCTAGCACTTTCCTTGGCAGCCTTAGAAATCATGCATTGGACATGGTACTGGGCCTGCAGCGCCGCTTTGTCCTTGAGACGCTGCCCTGGGAGTGACCGCCTTTGCCAGAAGCTGGCAAGGCAGGAATCACCCCAGCATGGAGATGCTCCTGTCTTTGGGGATCAGTGGACAGCCAGGGACAGTCCTGTCCTCATGAGACAGTCTTGGCACAGCTGGGGACAGTTTCTTCACCCTTCTGTGAGTTGCTGGAGCCTGAGACGTGGGGCACAGCAGTGGAGGCTGAGTTTCAGCTCTCTGGAGGGGCTGCAGAGCAGAGGTGAGATGAGGTGGTGGTGATGCTGTCCCTCTGGGAATCCTGCAGCATTTTGTTCTCACTGCTGGTAAGGGAAGCTCTGCAGGCCACAGCCCAAAGTTTTGAAGCTCTTGGTGGAGGTTGCACAGTTTGATCTCTGTAGGCTGAGCTTTCTGTTGCACGTGGAGTGTGAGTTGATTGCAGACCCCATCTTCTCTGAGGTATCACTGTTCCAGCTGCTTTAAAGTAGTCACACTCACTGTGCTGCTGGCAGGACTGGCTGAAGGCCTTCTGTCTCCCTGCTTAGCAAAAGGTGACTGTTTCTTGTCTCAGGAGTGGTGTACAGTGCCTTACTCTCTTCTGGTTCTAGATTCCAGAGACACAGCAGTACTGCACATGTACTGAATTCAGTGCTGCCGTTCAGATCAGGAGTATCCTGACAACTCCATCTTTGTGCTGCAGACATGTAAGGCAAACGAGGTCATTTTGAACCTGGAAACAGGGAAATAATCATTGCAATAAAGTGCTTTAGAGGATGTTTGTTGCAGACCAGGAGAACTGCATTGAGCTGTTGTACGAACCTGTGCTCCTGGAGCAGGCCTGCGAGGTGTGAGCTGGTGGTTGAAGCTTTAGGACTTGCTTTGTTATTTGCTTTGTAGCTTCTTCTCATCTTCCTTAATCTTAGCAAAGTGAGCTGTACCCCAAAACACTTGTTTGGGTGAGCCAGGGTAAGGGAAGGAGGAATTTCTTGTCTGTAAATGCGTTTCTCTGTCTTAGATCCACCAATCCGACGACCCCACTAACGTAGTCGGTCCCGGGCTGGGCAGGTGCCTGGGCTGCCTTGTCTCTAACAGCATTAGCAGTAATTGGGATTTCATTCAAGCAAGAATTAGATACACCAAGCTGAAGATGATTGGCTGCTCTCTTTTAACAGACAAGTCTGAGAAGGAAAACCCATTCGAATCCCCTTTCATTCTGGATTGGTGGATCTGAAGCCCAGAAACAAAGTTTCAGGTAAGAAGTCACCCTGTACTATATCTTGCTGCTTCTGCTTAGATGAGTTTGTCCGCACATTCAGTCCCTCGCTTTAACTGCTTCGTGTCCCCTGAGTGTTAGGGCACAGGGAATCAGCTGCTGAGCTTACAGCCAGACAGGGCATGGCCAGGAGGTACAGGAGCAGTACTGCAGGGAATTGCCAGTCTGCTGTGGAGCACAGGCCTGGGAGCACGAGGTGAACTTGTGTGTGTGCAGGAGCCGTTGGCTGCCGCATCCTGCTTCTGGAATGAGAGAGCAGCCTCGCCAGTGACTGCCTTGGGCTCCCCGTGGAGTTCAGGGAGTCCCAGCTCTGAGTTCTGTCCCTGTCCTCAGAGCCCTGTCTTCTGTCCATCAGAACTGGAGAGAACTCTGGTTCTTCCTTGGACAGTTTCCTTTAGCTTTTCGTGCTGAAATGCCATTTGAAATTCTGTTGTGGGCAGCACTTGGAGTCAGTGTCCTGAACCCTTCCTGAGATAGCAGTGTGAAGGGCTGGCCCCAGCTGTTTTGGGGCAGGGGTAGGGCAGGGGTGGCAGGAGGAACCTCACAGTGGGTTTATTTCAGTGAGGGAGAGCAATTGTACCTGCAGCCACATTGCTCTGAGATTTGGGATGCCTACAAAAGGCAACAACAGGTTCTCTTGGAGATGGGTTTGGAAGGTGTCTGTGTGCCTCAGGAAGGCAAGCTGGGTCCCTGGCTGGCAGGAAAATAAAGTTATGTGAGTTCAATATCATATCTGGTGTGAATGGGGGAGCTGCACCTCCCAGTGCCCAGCTTTACTTTAAATTGGTGCTTTGATGGACTTGGCAGCTTATTTGCAAAGTCATATGAAACAATGTGCCTGGATTCCTGTGGACAGTAACAGCAGTAAGGCTCGGCCTTGTGTGTTCTCCTTTGTAGGCAGTTATTGCAGTGAGTGCTGAGGCCTCGGTATTTAACCTCTTGTAGCAGAAACTCCTGTGGGTGCTCTTGATCTCATGCATGGTTTTAGTTCTGCGTTTGTTTTGCTGGTGTGGTATTTTGTGCCAAAATTATATTTGAATTTAATTGATAAGTACGTTTGTAATGAATTACTTGTGCAAACGGTGCTGTTGTTTCCTGGTTTGATTTTTCAAGTAGTTGAATTGTATTTGGTTAGGGTGGAGAAGTCTGTTTTAGTGTGACTCTTTAAACCAGAGGGAGAATCTAAGGGAAATACTTACACTAACCTTAAACTGACACACTTCTTGCATTCTCATCTAGTATCAAATTGAATTTGTTCTACACACCCATCAGACTCACTTTGGAGTTAAAACTGTAAAATAACATCTTCCTGTAGAATATTTGCTGTTCAGGGAGTGCCTTTTTCTAAAATGAGAGACCAGGGAGGCAGAAGTGAACTTGGCATCTTCAGTGATGAAACTGAAAAGAGGAAATAATTTAAAATACCCTGAGCAGGAAAAAAAAGAGGAAGCATAAATGAGTGCTCCTGCTGATCGAGATCCTTAATGTTATTTAATATTGCTTAACTCTGGAAACATCAGCCAGCCCTATGAAGGCAGCAGTAGAGCTGGGCAGGATGGAGGCTTTGCTCTTTCCTGTGTTTGAATGTTACATTCCAGAGAGTGTGGTATGGGGCAGCTCTCAGAGCTGTGTCAGTGTTCATGTGCAGCCCCTGCCTGGCAATCCTGGGCTTGTTCCTGGCAGCCCAGGCTCCACAGGTATCAGAACTTGTCGAGTGCTTCTACCCTGACTTGGCTGTTATGGGATTTATTGTTAGCTCTGTTAGGCCTCAGCCTCAAAAACCTAATGCAGAAAGGTCTGAGAGAGCTTTTAATGTGTTAGCCACACTTTTTGCTGTGTTTGACACCCTGCAAGTTTCTCCTGTGGGATTGGCAGTGCTCCTGTGTCAGTGTTCCTCAGTCAGGATTTGCCCTGAGCTGCTGGCTGTGTGCTGGAGATGTGTGTAAGCCCCTGTTCTGCTGCAGGAGAAAGTGTTTTGCTTTAGAAATGGCCTTTTTAGTGAAACATGGGGTGTTAGTGCAGAAAGGTGTATCACACAGCTGCGGGAGTTGGGTGTATGTACATGAGGGAAGCAAGGGCTAATCTAAATGCTGTGTATTTTGGAAAATTGAGATTATTTCAGTTAATGCTCAGAGCGACTTATGCAAACATTTTAGGATTTTCTTCCCAGTCCTTTGTAACTTCTTGAAATCGAGCAGCTGCATCTGAGTCTTATCCTGATGAATAAATTATAATGGAGTAAGATGGTTATTCTATTCAAAGATATAATTTAATCTTCTCTCCACTGAACCCATATTCCTTTTGTAGCATTGACTGTGTGTAGCAAACACACACTTTGATCTTCAGGAGCAGAGTGGGACAGCGTTATCCATCAGCTTCCTGTGAATTCAGTGTCCTATCTAGAGCATCACTGTGGTAATGAGGAGAATTTCTCTGACCAATTCTTTTCCCTTGTCTTGCTTTAAATTTCCCTATTCCTCACTTAGTGTTTTTCCCCAAATGCAAGAGCTTATGTGCCGATCTCGAATGGCTGTTGGAAGGTTGCCCCATTCAGCAGTTTTTATTGTGAATGGCAATGATTTGGCTAAATTGATTTTCCTAGTGGCACTGTGACTCAGCTGTCGGTTACCTATTTTTTTTAGAATGATCCGATAGCAGTAAAAGAATAATCAAAAAATTTTCACAAGTAAAAATGAGTTTTCCACTCTGTGGGTATTTATTTTTGACAAATTCACTTTTGCATTTGTAGCTCACGGAAGAGCAGAAACAAATGCAAGAGTAAATTACATCTAAACCATCTTTGTTGACCTGAGAGTCCAGCTGTGGCACGCACACGTGCACCTCCCTGCGGGAGGAGCGTGTTGTGAGGATGGTACTCCAGCAGCCCTCCGAATCCCCGCGGCCGGCGAGGCTGCGTTTGGCCGTGGGAAGGGCAGTGACGCGATGGCACCGGTTCCAGCAGGCTGGTGAGGGGCACGGGGAGCTCCCCGGGCACAGCCTGGCTGCGCAGGGCAGCGCTCCCAGCGCTCCTTTGGCCGGGCACTCGTGTCTGTGCCCCCGGAGACGTGCGGGGAGCGTCCCCTGGCAGCCGCGCCGTCCCCGCGGGAGCTCGTGGCGCTGCTCCCTGCATGTCCACACAGTGTTCACACAGACCCTTGGATGTTCTGCTTTCCCACCTGTGCGCACTCGGGACACTTTCCCAGGCCAGGGCTGCACCACTGCTCTGCTTGGCACTGTCTGAGTGAAGCCCTAACGGGAAAAGCACCAGGTAAGATCTGGAGGAAATCCCAGCCTGCAAACCGGGAGGGAGTTGGTGTTGGCTGCTGTTCCTGCCCAGTGTAAAATAATACTGAAGGCCTTGAAACAGTGGTACTGCTCATATTTTTCATGTCTTAGTGTGGTTTATGCTGATTTTTGAGGAGATCTGAGCTTGCCGTTAAGTTGGAGGTGGGAGCATAAAGCTTTCCCAGGCTGCCCTCAAATCCAAGCTGCTTTTCAGAGCGCTCCTTGGCCTGCATTAAACTGAGCCCACGGCCATGGAGAGGGGTTTCAGTAGCACCACTTACCCTTAAAATTATCAATATTGAATGTTGATGGAAAAAAAGAAATACCAATGGTGTCGGTCCACACCTAAATCAAAGAAAAACTAACCAGGAAATCACCAATGGTGAGTAGCATGTGAGTTTCTTATAGCTAAAAACCTGAAAAAAATTTACAGTGAAGGGAGGTTATTCAGTTGTACCTTTTTTGCATATTTTTGCCTTAAGACCAGGATTTCCCAAACTATAAACACACCAATAAATTTGGATTCCCTAAATTATCTTGTATAAATAAAATGAATGCAGTGCAAAAGTCCAAGGTCATAATTTGAGTATTTTATAAGACTTGCAGTATAAGTCTGGGTTATGTAAATGCTGTCATTCTTGATTATGACACTGCAATATTGCCATGCCTGGATTGCAAAGGTGTTCTGATTCCATCAGGGCACAGGCTATAGGCATTGCTTGAGCAACTTAATGGGCCAGGTTTTTTTAAGGGATACAAAAGTGTGTGGATTTCTGGGTGACAGTATCAGATGCACCGAAAGAAACGATTTCTGGGCATTTTACACTGCTTTAACCAGGCTGTGCTGTAACCTGGGAAAAGTCCAGAGTGAAGGAAAGCTTTGGATAGTTCAGGGCCCTAAAGGGTGTTTTTTATACCTCCATCCTAAAAGTTCCCAGCTACAAATTTGGTTTATTGGATGCACACTGCTGTGTGCTTTGCTGTTAATAAAAGAAGTTCTTAACACTTGAGTCCTGAAGACATTGAAGCATCTTCCCTTTTTTCTGAGGATTTTCAGGTTTCACTGGGAATGCAGCATTTTGTATAGGCTGCTTAAAATTTGAGATTTGAGATTTAAGATTGAAACGTAAAGCTTGAAATGTAATTCCTGGGGCTAGACCACCAAAGCAGTTCTTTGTGTATGGAATTAACATCAATCATCTAATAAAAAAATTACAGTACTAATCTTCACAAGCACAAAGCACTGAAGAGATCAGAATGAGGATTTCTGTGTCTGTTCCCTCCTTGCCCTGGAGCTCAGAGCCCCTCTCAGCTCTGCAAACAGAACCTGCAGGTGATCCACAGCCCTCAGAATGTGAGGCAGTTAGAGCTCTGCATTGCTAATTACCTTATTCCTTAAAATCTGAGTTTCACTTGGCCTTACCTTAACCTGTGCAGTTCTGTTCTCTGCATTCTCCTTTAATTCTGTGCCTGTCAGCCACGGGGACTTTCCCCTTCCCAGACTTTATTAATAGAGCTGCATCTCCTGGGCTCCTGGGAAGAAGGGCCAGTACAAAGTGAAGCCTTTGGAACATTGTTAAGTTTTTATTCATGATGGAGTCAAGCAGTAACATGTCAGGGAAGCACACAAATATTTGCACATTCCTGTTATGGTGTGAAGTGGGACACAACATTGAATTTGTAGCATTGTGCAATAGCAGTGCTGCAGCTGAGTGTCCAGGGAGTTTTCTAAACCCTTTCATGCAGGGTTTCATAATGCTGTGAAAGGTTTTTGTGTGGCTTGACCTTGGCATGGAAATGGCCTCGGTGTCTAATGCGTTTTGAATTAAATTTTAAAAAAATGTTCTCAAGTTACCCATTTTTCTCTTAAGCAGTTAAAATTCAATTTATTTAGCCAGAGTAGTTCGTAAACCCTGCCACATAATAACCTCTAAACCAGTGATTTTTAGCTTATAATTTGTGAACACCTACAGGTGCAAGTTCATTATGAACATTACACTCAGCTTTGTACACCTGATCTGAACATCTCAGGAGAGGACTTTGCTGTGTTTTTTATCAATGACTTTTATTAAGTCACATGACCAAAGTGACTTTTTTCTACCAGACCTGTATGTTTAAAAATGTTTTTGGGCTTTAATCAACACCTGCAGCAATACCCTGAATTTTACTGGTTCAGTGTTGCAGAACCTCCATGAAGATACTGTCTTAAATAAATAAAAAATAAATAGGAACAAAGAATGGAACAGATTGGAAAGGGAGTTCCTTGAATTATACACTCTTGTTTTGGAAAGCAGACCTTAAAAAGTGTCTCTTCAGTCAGTGTGTTTTAACAGTACATGCCATCTTTTTTGAAAATATGAAAACTTCTTTGGTTTTTTGGTTTCTTGTTGAAATTAAGGTAGTTTCCCTGTTGTCAGTGGTGGTTGACTGTCTTAGAAGTGTCCTGGGAACTAAATTTCCAGTGTTAGTGTGAGGATATGTCAGTTAAGTACCGCAAAGTAATTACAGATATACTGGAGTAATTTATATCTAAATCCCATTTCTCTAAACATTAAATGAAGTTTTAAAAACTTCCAGTAATTGAAAATTGTGGGTTTGTTTTGCTGTTAACGAAAGAATAATACAATAAAACATAAACATGAATATTTTTACCCCTGTCCGTAAGATACATGCTCCCACTCTTGCCATGCCGAGTGCGTAGCACAGCACATCCCTGTGGAATCAGCACCTTCCTGCTGGATAAGAGAGGGAATTTCAATGTGTTTTGGTGCTGCTAGGGCATTCTTGTGCTGCTTTTGCTGTAATTTCTCTCCTTAGCATGGAGATGAAAAGATGAGTCTTTTGTTTTATTCATAAGATATGAAACCAAAAAAAGAGTTTTTAACCCCTTCAGGTGCTGTGAGCTCTGTCCCCCTCCTCAATCCTAGCACAAACTGCTTCCCATGAGGCTTCACCTCCAGTTATTCCACTCTCAGCTTTGACCTGCATGGGGCTTTTCTTTTAAAGTTTTGGTGTTTGTTTTAACTAAATTGGAAGCCTGTGTGGAAAATAGTGAAAGCTCAGTCTGTGCCAAATATTGGAGCCGGGTTTGTGCACTGCTTGAAGAATTGAATCCTTTTCCCTAATTTTATCCAGTGCATGTACTACTCTGTCCTTAAAATGAACTGGGATATAATATTGGGGAGCTACAAAAGTTTTGGGGGGTCTTTCTGGATGAAATTTCTTCAGCTTCAGAAAAGAAATAAAAGGGATCTCCAGACTTTTCCTAACTTCTCGTGTTAGCACTGGGAAGTTCAGTAGCTAAGTTTGGGTGGCAAGATGAGTAGTAAATGTAACCAGGGGATAATTCAGCTTTAGGATATTTTCAACTATAATTCCAGCATTTCTCCCCAGTTCAATAGGATTCCTTGACTAAGCAGAACTTGGTCATGCAGTTTGAGCTTAATGAAGTTTGATTCCTGTCTAAAACATGCTCCCACTGTCAGGTTGTCTGTCCCAGTGCAGAATAAAGAACCACATTTTGAAAAACCTGAGACACTGTGGAGTGCCAAACCTTAATTCCCAAAGCTCCTCCAGGTGGGTTCTAAAGCCTTGCTGCCCCAGTGGCACCTCCTGTCCCCTGGGGGACTGTGCAGGGCAGGGCTGGGCAGGGATTTTGGCCAGGCTGGGTTTGTGGCTGAGGCTCTGCCCCAGCAGCTCTGCTGTGGGCAGCGGTGTGGGGGAACTGAAACTCTCCTGCTGCTTGGGAGTCAGTGAAAACCTTCAGCTGGGCACTAAAGCCATGAGGGTACAGAGGGGGAAAAGGAGCTCAGGCCAGAGGGGTGGCTTGTCCTGGACAGGCCAGCGGGGTGGCTTGTCCTTGATTGCTGCACAGGATCTTCAGTGGTTATTTTACCCTTGGCGCTAACTGTGATGAATGTAGAAATAACATCGATAAGTACCCACGTTAACATTCTAATGAGTTGCCTGCCTTGAGTGATTTGTTGTGGCATCTAACTGCTTCTTCTCTTCCTTCCTTTTTGTCACCCTGCAGTGTTCTGTGCCAAGGTCTTTGTGGCTAGGCTGCTCCAACCTGGTAGAGAGCATGTGCGCACTGAGATGCCTGCAGAGCATGCCCAGTGTCAGATGTCTCCAGGTGCCTTTCTTCTTTCTTGTTGTAAATGTTATGCTGTTGAACTTGTGTTAAACTCTCAGGACTCTGTTTAATCAAATTGTTAAGTCTGCTAAATGTTTTTTGTGCATCCTTTTCTGAAATCCTCTACTTAACTGCATTGTAGGAGTGACTCTTTAAGGGCTTTCTGTGCGGTAGGGCTGGGGGGATGAGCTGTTGTGTTTTATTGCCTGTTTACTGAAGTTGTGATATCAGTAGCATAGTTCTGCATGTTGCCTGCTACGTTTTGCTTTCTTGTTTAACTTAAAAATAACATATTGAGCTTTGCCATTTCTCTTAAATTGTAATGAACTGACCAGCCTGTGATATTTGTGTGATTTAATTTAGAAAGGATAAGCTTTTATTTGCTCCTAAGCGTGATTCTGGGTTTAGCTTTACCTTAGTCTTTGCACATGTTTGAATGCAGAATAGTGAGCATGGAGCCCTGGGGTCTTTGGGTTGCCCTGTTAACTCAGTTTTTTAACTTTAAAGAAGGGAAGAACGAGGGATGGGGGGGTGGGGGGCTGTTGGTCTGCATAGAAAACTACTAAATCCCAAGTTCTCTGTTGTTTTTCTTCTAGTAAGCTGTTGGAGCTGAGCCTGCATAATTTATAGATGGGGAATTGCTGCTTCATTGGTTTGTGAGGGATTGAAAATGATGAAAAGGGAGCTTTTGGGACCAGTTAACAATTTTGAATTCCCAGGGTATTTACCTTGGAAAGAAAATGCTGAATATGTGTAGCAACTGTGTGGCACTTCCCAAAGTGTTTCTCAATGTAACATTTTTTAGCAGAACACAAGGATTATTTAACATTGGTCTGTTTGGTAACTTTCAGTGGTTTGCTCTTTCATGTGTATAAAATGGGTACTTAAAAGAAATTGCTTTTTTTGTGAATGAAAATGAACAATTGAGTTGTGTGTGTCACTCCATTTGAGGTCAGCCACTGGAGAACATCAGTGTCTTACCTTAGAGAGTAATCAGTTATTTCAAAACCTCTCCTCTCACCTGCAAAATGTGGCCACTTGAAATTCAGCAAATCTGAATTTCAGAACCAGAAATTCCTTTGAAATTTTTGTTAAAATACAAATCTGTTTTTCCACTTGAACACTTTATATTTCCAACATTGAAACAATATTCAAAGAAAGGACAAAAACTCATGTCCAAGACAAACTCATAGATGGATAATTCAGTTTTATAGAAATGAACAGTTTTATGGCTAAATAATGCTTATAGAAGAATGCCTAAGTCATGCCAGGGCAGAATCCCAGAGGTTTGGTGTCTGTCTTGGCAATACTTGGCAGCTACTTGTGATTTCGACATGGTGGGATTGTTGGGGTATCTGCAGGGCCAGTGGTTGGACTTTGGTGATCCTTGTGGGTCCCTTCTAGCTGAGGATATTCCATGGTTTGGTGAAATATTGTGCCAAAATAAAGGCTCTTTTCTTTTTATTAAGGTTGGATTGTTTTTGTAGAGCTGCAACAGAAGAGGCTTTGAGACTTTTGGAAGTGTCTGTGAAGGATTATTTTTAAAAAAAGTTCTCTTTTTGGGTGTGTGACTCAGTGATGCCTGAAGGGGAACTTGGAAGCAAAAGTGGCACCAGCTGCTTTCCCCATTTATTATTTTTGGCACTGTGACTTGCCCTTCATTGTTTGCTGAACTCTAAGCCCACATAGAAATCAGGTGGGGCACAGATAGCAGGAGCTCTTGGTTCAGTAGCACACATTCACTTAGGGTGAAATGATTAATAGAAAGTGCTGGAAGGGAAGTCCAGAAGCTCCTGGGTGGTTGACAGATGTGATCTGGGGCTGTGTCTGTTGTGTGTGGTGTGTGTAGAGGAACCAGTGGACAGGCCAGAAAGGGGGAAGAGCAGCCTTCACTCTGGAGCCTTGGAGAACCTCTCCAGGTTCAGTGCTGGGGCTTTTTCAAACCTCTGGGCTTCAGCAGTCACCTGCCATCCACCTAAAGGAGGAAAGCAGGGATTGTTAACAATGATGTTAGCAATCATCAAACCCTAACAAGGCTGTTTAAAATCAAGCTGTAGCATTTCAGCAAATCCACTCTGCCCATGGATTGGGGGAGGTGTTCCTCTCAGTCTGGGTGTGTATTCTGTGCTTCTCCTCATCCAGTAAAATACTTCCATAGTGCCTGCAGTTTACTGGAGAAATATTTGCTTTCTGCATTCTGTGAGCTGTTAGTGAATGCAGAAGAGAAGCAGGTAATTTATTAAAAAATATTTATTCCTCTTTGTGGTACTTGAGGTTTGCTCTCATCTAATCTGGCTTTTGGTTTAATTGATATTATTAGGAAATAAAGTCTCTGACATGTAACACTTATTTCTGTTGCATGGAGAAGTACCTATTAAATGCCAGTTCATAATACTTGAAACTGCTACAAGGCCTTAGTTTTAACTGCTTAGTTACCTCTAATGATGTTTTTGTACATGAACACGCAGGTATCCAATAGCTCCTGTTTTCATTTGCTTTGATATGGATTTCTCTGCAAGATTAAAACCAAAACTCTTGTTTAGGTGTTTAGAGAAACTGGTTCTGTTGGCAGGTGTGTGATGCAACCCTGTGGAGACAGCACCTTCCATGGCTTCATCCTTGGAGCATGGCAGGGTTTGGAGTGGGTTTTGTGGTGCTGGTTTGGGAAATGGCTCCAGCAGGGCTGCCAGACAGAGACAGGCAGGGTTTTGGGCTCTGTGAGTAAACATCTCCAGTGTGAAGTGAGCACTGCTCATTAAGCAGCAGAAGATCAGAGCCCAGGCATCACTTTGAATTATTGCATAATGTAGGAGGTGATGAAATAAGTCTTGGGAAATGAATTATTAGAGAGATATAATGAAATTAATCCAGTAACCAAATACTGCCCCACCAAGTTTCTTCCCTGTCTTCAGTTACACTTTTCTTCCACTCTTCCACTTCTGTTTTTTAAAAAAATAATTTTATCTGTCTTCTGAAACTCCATTTAGGTTTTGTCATGCTTATTTACACCCTTCCAACATCTTTGGGGTTCTTAGAAAAGGTTCTTTCCTACACTTTTCTATCTGTTCTTGAAGTTTTCAGCTTAATGGCACATAGTGCCCTGCTCCTCTTTCCCTGTGTGTTCCCACATGGGCTGCGTGGCCTGGAAGCTTTAGCAGAGTTCATTCACTGCAGGAACAAGAAACATCTCCCTTCCTGAGCTGCCAGTGGGAGATGTCAGCTTGTTTCTCCACAGGCCAGATCTTAACCTTCCTGCAGTGGCTTTCTCAGACTTGAGTCCTCCCTGGCTCCTCCCAGTTCTCCGGAGTGCAGGGACAGCACCCCTGGCTTTCCTGGCCTTGGCTTCTGCCCAGAGGGATGTTCAGCTCCACAGGTGCTCCTGGGTCTGCATTTTCCCTTTCCTGGAGCCCCTGTCCCTGGAGGTGGCACTCAGTGCTCTGGGCTGGGTATCTAACAAAAATTTCCCTTCTTGCAGTTTAAACACAGAAGTTTCCAGAAGGAAGTTTATCTTTCTGTTTACTGATGTCACAATTTAGCATTAACTTGCTCAAGCTTATGTTTGTTTTTCTTTACTAATTTTGAGCTTCTGTTGATGTTTCTATTCTGATACCAGAGGGAAGCACAACAACAGAAAGTGTGGTTGGAAAAACTGGTTGAAAGCTAAGAATTGAACATGAAAACTTTTTCATCCTCTTTTCCCAGTACAAATTCAGGCACAGACATGATGCAGTTTTCATAAAACCACAGTGAGTGCCGGAGATGGGCTTTGCTCAAACTTTCTCCTCCAGAGCATGAAATCACAAATGGGAAATGATGAGTGGCCTGTCGCTCTGGAGCCTGCATCCCTTTGGAAATGTTATTCTCTGCAGCTGTTGAAATGAGTTGTCATAACCAGACAACTGCTTTGCTGCTTCTGCTAGGTCTGAAGTAATTTACAAATACCTCTGACATGTTTTCTGGTATTTTGCCTCAAAACTGTGGAACTGTTACCATTTCGTTTTGGAAACAGTCCAACAGATCCATTAAAAAGAAATACATATTTGATTCATTTTCTTTAAAGGAACAGAATGTTCTCTCCAATATCTGAAATATTTGTGCTTGTTCCCTGTGTTCAAACACAGAGACACAGAGCTTTCAAACCAAGGCCAGCAGTGTAGAAGCAATTAAAGCTACCCATGGTGGGTCTGGAGGCAGTGTGTGCAGGGGGATGGCCTGGATTCCCCAGTCCCTAAATCCGAGGTAAAAATGGCCAGTTTTCCCTCTGGTAATCAGTGGTGCTTTCCAGCATTGTTCCTTCTGGCTGGAGTCTCCTCTCAGTGAAAAGTAACACCAGCTTGGGGTTTGTTTTCAGCAGTTTCTTGTAATAACTTTTTTTTTAGTTCTCAGTGTGGGTGTTAGAGATTTTGAGGCCTGATCCGACAGCTCAGTTTGGTGGCAGTTGCACATACTGCAGGTATTTTGCAAATGTTATATTTGCAAATCCATTGCATTGTATTCCCCTGGTGCTTTGGTGCTTGGCCGTCCTGGTTGTCTCCACTGTATCCCAGCCTGTTTCCTTTGGAGTGCCTGAATTGGGATGAGCACTCCGGATGCAGTCTGGGCACCTCTTCCAGTCACAGCAGCTTCTTGTGGTGTGGCCAGCCATGGCTTGGTGCTGGATCCAGACACCAGGAGGATGGAGAAATGTGAAATGCAGGGATTACTTTTTCCAAGCATGATTTTTCATCCAAAGGGAAGGATTTTGGTGAGCACTTCTATGGTGTCCTTCGTGTATCTGAGTGCTTTGGGCTTTATGACTTCAGTTTTCAACTGAGCCTGTTCATTCCTAGGGGCAGGAAGGGACCTTCTCTGTCTTGGGACAGTTCCCAGGGTTTGTTTGGAAGTGGAAGTGATTGTGAGTAAATTCCAGGACTGAGCTCTGAGCCAGAGCTCTGCTCTTTGCTTTCCCCAGCTGAGGAGCAGAAATGTGTCCCTGATGTGTGAGAAGCAGCAAAATGGAGTAAATATCTGTGGATTTTGGTTCCTGATTTGCCTGGGACATGACGTGCATCTATCACTTGGAGCTAGCTGTGGCTCCTGCTGAGGATTCCAGCTGTATTCCCTGTGCTCAGCAGAGGCAGGGAGCAGCCTGTGAAACCATGTGGCAGGTTGGGGTCACCTGTGGTGGCCTCCCTTGGCTGGCACCATTTGGGTGTTGCCAAGCACTGACCTTTCTGCTCATGGGGAAGGAGTTTTGCTGCTACAACCAACCTGATACACACGAGTGCTTTTTTTGGACTTCGTTGTTTTCAGTGGTTTTTGGAGAGCACTAAAGGTCATACACTTCGTCCCCAGGCTGCCAAGTGGGCTTGAACAGAAGAGTGACCCCTTTCAGGAGCCTGCTCCTCTTGGTGGACAGTTCTCTCATTGTGGTCTTCTCTCCAGAAGTTATTGGTATTTAGGAGCCAGTAATTGACTTAATCACTGGTCTTTGTGAGCCAGATGAGGCAGAATGGTGATGTGAGTCCCTCTGGGATACATCACTAAGCTGCTGCTGCAGGAAGGGCTCTGAATACAGCAAAAGTCATGGGATCTTAGATATCCATTCCTTTCTCCTTTGGGCCTTAGCTGCTCGCTGGCCTGCCTTTTGTTAGTGTTCCTCTCCTGTTCTGTTCAGAGATCCCAATCTGTCCACCCTGGGCAGGAGATGTCCCTGTGGAGGCAGGTTCTCCATGCTGAATTCATGGATCACCACAGGGCACTGGACAAATCGGCAAATCCGGTGCCTGTTGCTGAGAGCTGCAGCAGTGAGTGCAGTGTCAGACATTAATCATGTCCCTCAGAAAGCACAGCACAGTCCCACGAAGCCTGAGAGGTTTCACAAGTGGTGGGCAGGAGCTGTCATTGCTGAGGGCTTTTTGGAAGCCTCCGCAGAAGGGATGCTGTTAGCCACGGCCTCGTGTTGATGCTTTCTCAGCCTCCTGTGGAAGAGAGGATTTTTTCTCTCTCTGATCCTGTTACGGTGGAAAGAAATGTGTTAGGAAACGTGTCTTGCTCCCTGCCTGCCTTCTGGCAGTGCCATGCTCGTGCTGGGAGGGATGAAGGAGGGAAATCTGCCTGAGGAGAGCAGGAGATACAAGGCAGTCTGTTCTGGGTGTGTGTCAGTCCTCTTCCTTGCAGGTGTTGTCTCTTTCTCACAGAGGAATTTTTTAGGAAACAGAAATACATAACCAAATATTTCCCACCAAGGTTGAAACTATATTTGTGCAGTGTCTTTGCACTGCAGACTCCTCCTCAGACCCCCCTGGCAGGAGGGTAGGTCCCTTGCTCAGGGGAGTTGAGCAGCTGTGTGGGTACCAGGGTTGATGATTTTGCTGATATTCATGGTGCCACTCTGAGTCACCATCAAAGGGACACTTTTCCTTGCCAGGACAGACTTCTGGGTGCTTAGCAGGCTGCCCCTTCCCAGCCTTCCCTGAGCCTCCAAGATCTGCATCTGATGAGTTGTTTTGTGGGCCTTCAAGATTGACATACAAGAGTCTGCACATTGGTGGTTGGTTTATGGTGATCCTTTGGAATGGTGGGAGAATCCAAATACATCAAGGGAGGCCTCAGTCAGGAGTACTCCAGACACAGCAGGGGATTGAGCAAATTGTACCAATCCCCCTCTGGCAGGGCTGGAGGAAGTGCTACAGCAGAGAAAGAAGGAACTATAAATTGAGCTTTTTACTCCTCTGTGAAATATTTCTGTGGCAAAATAGTCCTGTTTGCAAAGCCCCACTGTGGAAAGGCTTGGCTTTGTGGTGCAGGATGGTCTCCCACTGCTCCCAAGTGGATTTGGGATTCCTGAGAAGTTTGAGATGATGTTGTTGCCCTCAAGGACCAATGCTATAACTGATTTGTGTGGTCCTGCAGTATCTGTGAAGTTCTATTTCAGCCTTGCTGACTCCAGAGTTACTCTTCCCAAAGCCCCTTCAGATGGTGGGTCAGGTCCCAGGCAGCAGAGCTGTGACTCTCTGGGGCTGGCCCTGGGTTCAGAAGTCAGGGCCAGCAGCTTTTCTTCCTTGGTGCCACCCCCATGGGGAGGGGACACTGCTGGCACTGCCATGGGCACAGCACTGGGGCTGCAGTGCACGGGGTCTCAGCTGGTCCTGCCTTGCTTTGCCCTGTGCCACAGCTCTGCCACCTTCCTCTCACACCTTGTGTGAGCTGTGCTGTGACATCAGGATGGAAAATAATCTGAGATGTGGGGCAAGTGTTCCTGCTGTTCTCAAATCCTGTTCTGTAGAGTCTTACAGTGAGGTGCTTTTGTATTCATCAGCTGGATCTTGAAGTTGTAGAGGGAAGTGGGGCTGACCTTCCAGGTTAGGAACATTTTCCATCCATTATATAAATCATGTGAAATCTAAGTTATGCAATTGCATATGCCTTTGAATAGCCAGATAAAATCAGCACTCTGGTGCAGAGTGTCTGCCTAACCCCAGGCAAGGCTGGGTGGATATTCCAAAAAAATTATTTGAGTATTTTTTTACATCTTGTATTACTGAAGGTATTTTCCTTTAGCTGCAGTTAGGCTGCAGCTCTCTTGGAGATAAGATTTTCTCCGGGTTCTGGGCTGCTTGGATATCAGCAGTTCCAAACCCATACTGAACTTGTGCATAAACAAAAGCTTGTGTTTCAGACAATTAGTGAGTGATTAGAATTTCCTGAGGAGTTGTGAAGATTGATACACTTTCATGAGCTGCCAAGTCTGGAAAACAGTGCCATACATCTCCAGAGGAAACAAGTGAACTTCAAACGGGACAGGATTCTTCCTTGGAGTGGCTCACTGGTTCTAGGCTGCAGTTTTACTGAATTTTGATTGTGGTGGCTGCTTTTTCTGTATTTCTTTTGTGTGCAAATACCTTCTGTTTTGCAAAAGATGAATAATCGAGGGTTACTGCAGGTTTAGTATTTCAGACTGTTCAGTGGTTTTGAGTAGCCTTTGTGTAGCTTTTACTGTAAAAGTTTGTATAGAAGCCTGTTCAAAACCTGCTTAAAGTTTTGCAGTGTCTGAGGCTCTTGAGTGTCCCGTCCCTCTCTCAGCTCTTCCAGCCTCTCATGCTGAGGGTTGTGCTTTGGGCTGGCAATTTGAGATAACTCCCTTTGGTTTAATGTGGAAACAGCAGGAGAGATCTGAACCTAAATTCCCTCTGGGAAACCAGGAATAACCTTTGAAGTATTTTAACTTTGCACCAGGCAGCCAAGTTGCAAATGTGTAGTTAATCTTAACAGAGGCTAATTTATTTTTGATGAATTTGAACTGATCTAATTACTAGCTTAGCCTGAAATTTGCTTCCCAGATGTTACTTATCCTACCTTTAATCTGGAATACTGTTAACACTTATTAATTGTGGGGGCAGAATGCTGTCTTCTGCCTTGTTTACCCATGAATGTGGTGCATAGAAAAACCTTTTGGAGCTTTTGGAATTTGATTTTGCCTTGACCTGGCTGTGGGGGTGTCCCACAGCCCCTGGGATTTTGAAAAGGATGCTCCTTGGGAATGGCAGAGCTTGTAGGAGAGGATGGGGCAGGTTCTGGGCTGTGCAGCAGCAGTGCTGATGGAGCAGTTGGGTGTTGCAGGGATGCCTCAGCTGCCTCTGGAGTGGAATTCAGCTGCTGCTCTGTGCTCAACCCTCGGTCAGATGTGCTAATCTGAGCAGTCAGCACTGAAATGCAACTTTAAATAGTTTGTTTTCCTTTTACAAGTCCTGTAAATGATGAGATGAGTGGATCTGAAGAGATCTCTTTGCATCTGTTCTAAAAGGAAGAAAAGGGATGATCATCTCGACCCAGTATTTTCCCTTCAAGTTTTCCTTTTTGGATGCTTTTTTAATGCAGGAAATAAAAGCTAAAGGGGCTCTTTACTAGACATTGAGACAGCTTCTAAGGTAGTAAATATGACTTAATGTTTTCAGTATAACAAAAAATAAAACCATCCTGAAAGCCTGACATACCTAATCTTCCTGAGTGCCTAACAAAATCCAGTTATTTAGAATAGCTTTCAATACAGTTGTAGGTGCAGATGTTCTGAACAAGTGTGTAACGTGGTGTAGGCAAAGCTTTGAAAAGTTAGGCTCTGCTTTTCCTTCAGAACTTTCAGTGAGTTCACTGTGTAAATAACATAGTGTGAAGTTTGCCCTGAGTCTTAAAAGTACAGAGGAAAAACTCCTCTACTTTGGGATGAATTAAGATTAAAAGTGCAGATTCTACCTAAATGAATTTATGTGGAAAATAGATGAACCGTTAGTGCAACTGCTACTAGTAATTGTAGCTGAGAACTTGTGGTAACTTCTCATAACTTAAAAAAATCAGTTGAAAAAGCAAACCAGTACCTTGCTCCTGATATCTGTGTACCTTTCTACAGCCAGTTTGTCAGGCCCATCTTTCTGGTTTAAACATTTTGCTGTTAAAAGAGGTTATTCACAGGCAGTAAGGATTTTTCTTTTCAGGTATTTGGCCTCTAGAGTAGTGAAAGTTAATTGAGAGATGTTTTAGGCAAGTAACTGCAAGTGTTAGCAGTGATACCAGTTTGATGATCATCAAACATCAGTTTGATGATCAGCTTGATGCTTTGATACACAATTTGAGTATTGAGATTTTGCTGCTCTGGCAGGAGTGTGGATTGGGATTATTGCACACAGCAGTGTCTGCCAAGGAAGGCTGAGTGACTGGACAGTGAAAGGCACAAACTGAGACACCTGGAAAACAAACACCACTTGCAGGCAGAAGGTGGAATTAAAGCTCCTGTTGGGCTGGGCAGGGGTGGAAAAATGAATCCAGTTTTCATAGGGGTGAGCCTCAGGTGAGGCTTTGCTGGCTGCTCTTATTGCTCTTGCACAAGCTGGGAGAATATTACAATTATTATTGTTATTATTATTATTCTTGATAGAAAGTTTCCCCCTGGCAGCACAAGCTGAGCATGGGGGCACCTTAACGTAGCCCCAGCCCTGGCCTGAAGTGCCAGCTGCTTTTGCCATTTCTCCTGGTCCTGCATCAGTGGTGCTGTGTGTCTGAGGGGCAGTGCACAGAGTGGTTTTTCTGTGTGTTTGCTTTTCCATCCAGCTCAAGGGTTTGCAGGATTTGAGTTTTGCAGGCCTTGCTTTGGTGCTGGAGTGGTGCAGGGATGAGTCATCAAATTGCTACAATTACACAATTCCCTGCTCATTGTCCTTGTAAATACGAGGTGTTTTTATAGCATGGGTAAGGGCAGGTTTGGGTTACTGACTCTTTACTCCGAGCATTAAATGAGAGTTTAGGGTGTCTTTGAAGCAGTTCAGCAAGGAGGGTGTTGTTCATGTCATTCTGCAGTACCTGTTGAGGTAAGGCTGCCCTTAAGAACTGTCCAGTTACTGCACATTGAAAACCCAACAAAACCAAACCAAACCCCCACTGGATGTCTCCTGGGATTGCAGTAATTACGTTGTTTTTCTGGTGACACCAGCTTGCTGTGTGGAAATGGAGGCCTGCTGGAAAACAGCTCTGAACTTGGACACAAGTGCAATTGTTCTGTTTCTTATGACAACCTAAATTGAACTAGCAGTCAGTCAGTGAATGTTTTTGATGTAAATCTTTCTGAGAACATGTAATACGTTATTTGAGAAGCTGTAAAAGGCCCAGGATGATGTTGCTGTTGTTGGTTCTCCATCAGCTGTGGTCCTGTGTGGGGTAGGGACTGAATTCCTGCCCTGCCAGGCAGGCTCAGGCTGCTGCCTGGTAAAAGGATGTGCCATCAGCAAAGGCTCACTGCTGCAGCTGGAGTTCTTGCTTAGTGTTTCATGGAACTGGGTCAGAAAGGTAATCCTGAGCTGCTGAGCATCTTCATGTGTAATTTCAGTTTAAAAACAAGTTATGTGGTGTGACTCTGGGCACAGCTACACTGACCTGACTTCTGAGGGCCACCAGGGTGATCAGAGGGATTGGGCACTTCTCCCATGAGGAAAGGCTGAGGAAACTGGGATTGTTCAGCCTGGGGAAGAGAATGCTCCAAGGAGATGGAATTCTGGCCTTCCAGGAGCTGAAGGGAGAGCTGACAAGAAACATGGAGAGTGATTTTGTTAGTTCTGTGTGAAGGCAGACATACTGAATACTCAGAGATACACAGTTTTATGCATATATATATATATATATATATATGCACAAACACAATATCAGCAAGTTAATTTGTAATGAGTTTAAAGTGAGGACTGATACTCTTGAAACAAAGTTAAAAAAGTGGCACTAAGTGCCAATCATCAAAGTATTGGTGATTCAGCAGAGTGAACTGCTCAGTGACTGCTTGTAGTCTTTGGAACCTGCAGAAAAAAAACTGTTCGGGAACATTTAGGCGAGGAATGGTTTGAGATTTTCCTTCTCTGAGCAGAGGCAAGAGCAAGCAATTCTAGTTTTGGGGAATTTATTGCTCTGGCCAAAACCTGCCAAACAAACCCTTGTGAGGTGTCAAACTGGGGTATGGAGGAGCATTAGGTATCTTTTATAAACTTACCATCTATAACTTGTGGTCAAACTTTAGAGTTTGTAGCAGCTTGGAACACAAACTGGGGAACTGTGGTGCTGAATTCAGCATGTCTTCCTTTAAACTTTTTGGTGGTTAGTCAGAAGCCAAATAAAAATTGATGCCCTATTTTCAGTTATGAGGGTTTTTTTCTAATTTTGCCTTCAGCTGTTGGCTCTTGGTAGACTCTTTAAGTATTTTAAGTATATTTTTGTTTGAACTTCCAGCAATAGCTGCACTAAAATAAAACCTGGCAACTGGGAGAGCAGCGAGCTAGGTAAGAATTGAAGCATGTTCAGCCTGATTCGTGCAGATCCCCAGTGCTTACATAAATAGTTTAGTTTAAGCTGAAACAAGCAGTTACTAATACAGACATCAAATATAGACATGGCCATGGTCAGCAGAGAGAACCTTTATGTTTGGTGGGCAGCCAGCTGTCCCAGGGGGCCAGGGAGGCCAATGGAACCTGGGGACATCAGCATTTTTGCATTTGTTCACAGACAGATCTTGAGGAGGGTGAGAAGGAAGGGATTTGGTCCTTGCTGTGAGAGGGTCTGGTTCCCATCTTGTGCAGTCTAGGTGAGAGGTTCTCCAAATTAATTTCATATTTGTGCCAGAGGATATTTTTACTAAGAGCCTCTCCACAGTTAAAAGAGGAAAACCTCCTCTTATCTCTGATCAAGTATCAAGATGTCGTTAATAAACATTATTTAGCAGGTTCCTGGGTTAGCAAATGCTGCCCTTTTCTCCCAAGGAGAGGCTCACATCCCTGTGGAAATGTTCTGCAGCACTTGGCAGTTCCTGGCTCTGTTAAAAGCAGGAAGGCATGAGGGGCACGTGCCCATCACTTTGAGCTGGGGCAGATGGCTGCCCAGCTCCCTCCCTTCTGCTGGCTCCAGCTGTCCCAGAGGATGGCAGATTCCTCACTTTCCCTGGGAAATGTGTGCCAGAATCTCCAGCAGTCCCTGTGTGGCAGAGCTGGCTTCAGGAGGGGACTGAAGCTCCAGCTCGGTGTGCTCCACCTGCAGTTTTGACTCCGAGGTATCCATGTATGTATTAGCTATTTTGTGTTGGCTCTTCAGCTCCTTTGAAGTTAGATGTGGTTTGTTAAGGGGCATCAGAGCCTGTTTAGCTGAATTGTTTTAATTGGTGTTGCTTCCTTTGTAACTTTAACTGAAATTTCCTGGTGGTTTTTTCCAGAGAGTGGGAATCTTGGGGGACTGTTGAAGACTTAGCTGGGTCTTTAACTGAGATGAGAATTACTGGTGTAGTTTCAAGGGCAGTGGGACACAGAGGTTCTTACCTCCTTTCATTTTCCTTTCATTGAAGCTCAAACATAAGACTCTCTTCTTTTTTCCAAGGTAACACAGTTCTTGTCTTGTTTTGCCCATCCATCCTCTGTATCCTGTGAATCCTTTTTTTGTCAGGGCAAACTTGATCATGAGAGAAACTTAGCAGTGTTGTGAGCCTGGCTCAGTGCTGAAACTCGTGTGTCCTGCCCCAGTTCCCAGGATTTCCTGCTATCACTTCCATAATTGCTCTCCCGATACTGGAGCTCCAAGTGGGTTAAGAACAAAGCTGCCCTGGGCTGTTCCCCTGCCCAGGCAATTAGAGTGACTCAAGGCACTCCCAACTCCTGGAGCCTGCTGCAGACCCGGGCTGAGAGCAGCCTGCTGGAAATCGAGCAGCCAGGTTTGGTGGATTTCTGCTGGAAAAGTGCAGCTTTTCTTGCACCTGCTGAGCGAGGGGAGCATTGAAGTCTCACTCACCTGCAGGAAAATGTGGGATGCTTTTGCCCCTCACAGCCATGGAGCTGCTGTGCTTGAGACATCACTTGCTACCTGGGATCCAAGGATCTTAATTGACACTCTGATTTATGGAGTTTTAGAATACCTACGATTTCTTTGCCTTTGAGGATCATTTGTAGTTGTTTCTATTTCAGAAGCTGTTCATAATCTCCAAAGGGAATTAGTTCAGTGTAATTAGGCTTGTCAGAACCTCTTTCTCTCCAACTAACTTGTGAACCTGTTTTTGCCATGGTTTTCTGCACCCCACAGAAATCCCAGAAACTTGAGGTATTGTGGAGTAGAAAGACTAAAGAAAGCCTGAAGTTTCTTCGGGACTAAGCAAGGAATTCGGGATGCAAATCTCCAGGAAATGAGCGTTTAAACTTGCCGAGCTTGTGGAGCAATGTGTGAATTTTACTGCCATTTCTGGTTACAGTCAGTGGAAATAGGGGCTGGGGCTTTGCTCAGTGTAACTCGATTCAATTGGGTTTTAACAACTCTGAGGCAGCAACAAAACATCCCAGCTTGGACCCATTGTTATCTCTTGGCTGTCTGCTGCTCCCAGTAGGGATAGAGAGCACTTACTCCAGGCTGACTAATTAAGGAATGACAGCTGGTTGGAAATAATCATTCTACTTTTGCAAGAGCCGTGAGCAACTTCACAGGAATCTCTGGAAAAAACGAACCTATAAACAAGATGATTTGACAATATTTAGAAGCTGTGCTTGCAGTGTGAGAGGCTGCAAGGCTCCTGTGGGGTCGGAGTCACGCCTGGGGAATGTGTGCAAGGGCAGCTCAGCCTTGCTGGGGTCACTGGGATGAGATGTCAGAGCTTCCATCAGGCTTTGGAGCTGTTCAGCAGCAGAGCTGCAGGGAATTGGGCTGAATTCCGTGGTGATGCCACTTCAAAGGCACTTGGGAAACCGGCTGTGTGTGGAGGTGGGTGGGGTGAACGAGAGGGAAGAGCTGCACTCCGAGATGCCTATCGGTGTTCTTGCACAAGGGCTGGAGCCCAGGAGCCAGGACTGCTGACATGAGCTGTCAGGAATTCTGAAACCCTCCTTCTGCCAGTGCTGGGAATGGACAGGACACATCAGAGCTGTCTAATTGCTTCTTCCAGACAACAGGGCAGGATCCACCCATCATCTGGTCTCCATTATAGGCTTAAGTGCTGGAGAGAGAGATTGGAGGATCCCAAATTGAGATGTGTGTGATGGGGGAAATGACCCCAAAATGTTTTAAGCGTTTCAAGAGAGAAGAAAAGCAAGCTTCTTAAGAAAATATAATAGGGGAAAAAATTGTATTTGGGAGCAGAAATGGAAAGGATGAAGGATTTAAAAGCTCTAAAATACAGTAAGAAAGTGTGGAATGAGTCAGGATGGGAAAAGAGAACACAAGCTGTAGTAGTAGATGCCATTAAATTTATGCAGCTGCCAACTTCCTGGTGAAGTATCTGGATGGAGTGTTCATGTCAAGCCTAAAAATCAAGCTGTGTTATCTGCCCCCACAGCCATGGCTCAGATGGTGACAGGACATGGGAGTGCCTCGGGGCAGCACTGCAGTTTGGAGTGCCCATCCCTGGAGGTGGCACTGAGTGCTCTGGGCTGGGGACAAGGTGGGCATCGGACACAGCTGGGACTTGATGGTCCTTGAGGTCTTTTCCAGCCTTACTGATCCTCTGGTCCTGTGACACTCCAGGGCTCTGTCCTCTCCCCAAAGCCTGCTGCCCAATTCTTTCCCTGGGCATCAGTGGAGGCACAATGGAATTGAGAAGGGCACAGCACAGAGGGAAACTCTTCAATCTGCTGGTGTGGAATTCTGGTGATTTTGATGGCATTTGTGTCCCTGCACTCTTGTGTCACAGCGCTGCTGTGGTGTCGTTTTTTTGGCTGTTCCCAGAAATACATCATTTTCAGGAGGCAGTTCTTAGTCTCCATCCCTGGGAAAGCTGGCAAAGATCTCTGAGATATTTTCTGATAAAGGGAGAAATGCAATGGCAGAGTCCCATCATAGCCTGCTGAAGGAAGGTTGGGGGGATAAATGGATAAAATGTGGGATTTCTGCTGAATTTGCTGACCCAAGCCACCTGTTTGATGTTCTCAGTGTTCTTTGCTCACAGCTCCCAGGATCTATGGGTTTATTTAGCCTTCAGCTGCCAGAGGAGATGAGATGTTCCTTACTCGTTTAAGGACACGCTAATTGGATGCACTGTTAACAACATATAATCACTCTAATGAGTATTTTTACATATTCATATTGAAATAAAATGAAATCAAAGATACCCTGCATAGTTCCCTGGTGGCATGTGTGCTCTCCAGAATGGTGTAAGTGCTGTGGGCTGGCCAGGCCCCAGCCAGTGAGGGGTTGCTGTGTGTTCCCTTGCTCTGCTTTGCACCCCAGTGAGAGGGGCTGGCTGGGACTTGTGGATAACTGGGATGGCCCTGCAGAGGCTGTGGCTTCATAGACCATGGAAGGTGTGGCTGTTCTATGTCCAGAAACACTAAAATCCATGTTTTTGTAGAGTCACCCCAAACACCTCCTGCCTTTATCCCTTTCTGGATTCCCCTCCAACCACCTCCCTGAGCCTGTGCATGTCATTGTCATGTGTGTCATAACCAGGTAGTTGAGTCTGTCCATCTCTGTGGCCACAGTTATCCTGTCATCCAAAGTCCACGTGGCACATGTTTTCCGACACCTTCAGGGAGGACTCTGGGTAAGCTGGAGCCGAGGCAGCTGGCAGGGGAGGAAGGGTTGCTATATAGTGCTCATTCTCCAGGTTCTCTGGGTTTGTGCAGCACCTCCTTACAGAATAAAGAGGAGGGGATGAATGCTTTTGAGAGGAACTGTGTTTTGAGTGGGGGTGGATGTAGTTTTTAAGGAGTTATCCAATATCCAGGATGGCAGGAGTAAGGGAATGGTGTGACTTACTCCATTGTGTGTTTTACCTGAGCCCCTTGTTCCTGTGTCTGTTGAGACAGAAGGGAAGAAGGGTGAAATAAATACAGACAGTGCTTGAGGACACTCAGTTTGTCCTGCTAACCCTCTGCCAGTCTCCTGGGCATGGGCATGGGAAGCTGGAACTGCCTGGGAATGAGGGACTTGGGAGGACATGGAGGGTGTGCCATGGGAGCAGCTCATCAACAACAGGGACAGAAAGGAGGGAAAGATTTTGGGAGACAGAGGTGAGCTCAGAGAAGCATTTGCAACTGAAGGTTTATAGAAATCTTTCCATCTTTTGTTGGGGAAGGGAAGGGAGGGAAGCAGTAGTAAGGAGCAATTGTGTTGTGGGAAGAGCACTGCAATAAAGGCAGGGGTGCCTGCCAAGGGTTGTAGACCCAGCCTGGGCAGTGAATTGCAGAGATGTTCTGCAGAGAATGATCCCTATTCCTAGAGCTGGGAAAAAAGCATATTTTGTTGCATGTAAGTAGTGTATAGTGATATTTTTTTTTTTTTTTCCTAGCTGTATGCAATTTAACTTTGGCAGAAAGTGCTGGTTGAATACATTGACAGGTTTAATTGCTTTGGCTTGGGTAGGATGAAAGTGAATTTATTTCCCAGTGAGAAAAGCGTTGAAAGGCTGCATGAAAACCTGTCAAAGGAAATTGAAGCGGGGTTGGGGAGTTATCTTTACAGTAAATGGAATTGATAAACATGTCAGTTAAAAGGGGAATTTATTTATAATACTCAGGTTTTGTGGCCAGAAGTCTTTGAGAATTCTGTTCACTGGGAAAATGAATTTTATCTGTTCAATTGATTCGCTTTTTCGTAATGCTTGTAGAGCAAGAAATTGTCACAGAGTAAAGAGCTGAAGTAATATTTGTTCTTTTTTTCCAGAACACGTCAGTAATGGAGGATCAGAATGAAGATGAGTCTCCAAAGAAAAATACCCTGTGGCAGGTAGGACACACATGGATGTAGAAGGAGAGGTGCCAGGATTTTGTACACTCCTGCTTTTGAGAAATGTCGAGATCTTAGGGCTGCATAATCATCCTGGGATGTTGTTGGCTGTATCCTCCTAAAATTAGCTCAGCCTTTGAGTGAAGTATGCCAGTGGGTATCCTGGAGAAATTACCAGTTTTGCTCAGATTTTGTAGCTAGTGCTGACCTCAGAAGGACATTGCTGTGTCAAAGCATCCTTGGGAATAAAGTTCATTTATATTTCTGAGAGTCTAGTTTAAAAAGAGAAGTTCAGTATGGCAAGGACCTGCAACCCATTTGCTTTGAAGAAGTTTGGGAATATTTTGGAGCTGCCAGTTGCTCCCCAGCAGCCCCTTGGCTCCTGAGGGGGCTCAGAGGAGCTGGCATCACTCTGGGGCTGTGCTCACTAATTAGCAGTGACTCCTGCCAGTGTGTTCTGGGGCATCCTCATGTGGAGCTGAAGCTCCCAGGATTTTAATGAGCTGTTCATGTGGATGTCCCAAACACTGACAGGAGCTGTTTTGCAAAAACAAACCAAGCCCTTGATTCTCAGCTTTTTTTTATGGACAACCAGTGTAACACTCACATGAGGGTCTTGAATTCTTATTTTAACTGCCAGAAACTGAGCATAACATTTGTGGAGACAAGCTGCAGTGTGCCCAGACACCAATGCTTCAAGCTGGGAAAGGTAGTTCTGAAAACAATTACATCCCTTACAAAGTGTTAAAGTGGTAAGAGGTGTAAGGGAAGAATTCAGGACTTCAAGTGTAAGAAGTAATGTAGGAGCAAAACCTTTAGAATTCACCTGATGTAACTCATTTCTTAAAGAATGTGTTTTAAAATGTAGTTTTGATTATTTCTTTGCATCTTCTTACATGTTCTTCCTTGAGAGAGTTTTTAGTAAGCTGTTCCTATAGTTTATATATAAATACTAATATTTAAATACATACTAATATATAAATAATGTCCTTTTTCCACCCCCAGATAAGTAATGGAACTTCATCTGTGATTGTCTCAAGAAAAAGACCATCGGAAGGAAACTACGAAAAGGAAAAAGACTTGTGTATAAAATATTTTGACCAGTGGTCTGAATCAGATCAAGTGGAATTTGTGGAACACCTCATTTCCCGAATGTGTCACTATCAGCATGGACATATTAACTCTTACCTGAAGCCCATGTTACAACGGGACTTCATCACTGCGCTGCCAGGTAAATCCCAGGCATGGAGCAAGGGATTGCTCTGGGCTCTGCAGCCTCTTGGGAGCTCCTCCACATTTCCAGTGCCCCTTAGAGCTGCAGAGCTGCTTCCTGGTGCAGAGAAGGGCAGCAGGGTGGCTGAATCCCTTCTGTGATTAATTGAATTGGCCACTGGATGCCAGTGTTGTTCCACATTTAAGTAGTTGGACTGGTGTAGCCCAAAGAGTTTGTGCTGGAATTGGAACTGAGTTGTCACAAAAGTTGTGTATCTGCAAGTTTTGGTCTGAACTCCTTTTTCATACAGAAAATACTAATGCAGAGGTATTTTAGTTTAGGAGCAACATTTTAATGTTGTGCTGAGTTTCTGTTTAGATGGGTGCATCTAGTTTGTCTACTCTCGTTGCTGACCTGAGAGCAAAAACTCTTGTGGATTTTTATTTTGTTGTCCAGCCCTGGTTCCTCCTTTCAGTTACTCACAACCTCTTCTGACACCACAAGTGTCAGCCTGTGTGATAAGTTCAGATACTAAATCTGTCTTTACACTTGCTCTCGGAATTTTTTCTCAAAAATTCAGAGCAGCAATAGTAGATATATAGAATCTCTAGGACGTAATCTGCTGGTAAAGTTGTATTTGTTTTTCCATTAATCTTTGGAAGAAGTTGTATCTCTGGATTCCTGCTGCTGGGGACAGTGATGTGTTTGATTCTTGGAAGGGGAAATGTGTGGACATTGTTTGTAGAGTGGAATGTCAGCCTGGGTAGGTGATCAGTGTGTCCTGTGGGGTTATCCCAGGAATGCCAGGATGCCATGTAGAGCCTAAAAGTTAAATCCTAAAAATCCAAATCACCTGCTTCTTCTAGGACTGACTCCCCAGACCCTTCGTGTGCAAGTCTGATCTTCAACTGAAATTTTATTTTGTTTGCTTTTATACCTCAGCACTGATACAGAGTTATGCAGCTCTTTCATGTTAAATATTTCTGCCTAAGAAAATTTTGGAGAGCTTTTTAAGATGACATTTGTTTACACCACATTTGTATATATCAAAATACATCTTTACAACTTCTGTTGTTTTTTCCCAATGTAAATATTGGGAATTGTTCCCATATTCAGGTGCTGTGGTGTGCAAAGAACATCTGTCTAAATTTACCCAGAACTTAATCCCAGCTGACTGAAGTCAGTCCTGTGTTGGGCTGCAGTCCCATTAAAGGATAACTGGAGTACCACTCTCAGGCACATGGAGGGATTTTTGGGGTCATCCTGTGCAGGGCCAGGAGCTGGAGTTGATGATCCTTTTGGGTCCCTCCCAACTCAGGATATTCCATGATGCCTTTTTAAAAGATGGCTCCACTTGTCTTGAAGAAGTCAAATGCTTTTGTTTTAAACACGAGTGGTTTTTGCTCACTGCTGTCCTGACCAATTTTACACCTGTGAAAATGTAGGAAAAATGAAAGAAGAGCTGATGGAATCTTCCCTTGTTTTCAGGGACAGAGTGGTAACTGTGGTGTGTTGCCTGATCTAAGAGACTGTTTTGTATCTAATGTTAGAGAGTTGACATCCTACATTTGCATTTCATTGTCATACATAATGATATTTATACACAGACCTTTGAAATCCCTGTGAATTTTAATTGTTTGAATTTATTATTGAAATTCAACCAAACCTTCATCTGCTCCCTCTAATCAACAAGAGCCATTTTCTGTAAAACTGCAAAGGCTTCATAGAAGCATAAGGGATGGGTGTCATGTTTTCCTTTGAAAAGTCTACCAATAGATGTCAAATTCATTTTACTTCAGAAAATGAATAGGTTTTAGTACCTATTTCAGAAATTTCCTAAAGCAAATCCCAATCTTTTAATATAAAATAGGGATATGCAGCTATTTCAGGCCTTAATGTATCTTAAACTTAGTCCTGCATGTTGTCTGACATCAAATCTATTCCTGAGATTTTTACTGCTAGCAGAAGTGCACAGATTCAAATTGCTGCATTCAAAAGAGATGTCAACTGAAATATTTACCCTAATTAACATAATAGGAACAGGTCCAAAGCACAGACACAAAGGACAGGCCTACTAGACTTACTATGTAGAATAATTATGTAGAATAAATCAATAAATGAGTAAGACTTACATGTATTAGTTTCTGCTTTCTGCTGCTGTTCATTTTATGAAGGCCATGTGAAATTCAGTGTGCAGTGGAGAGCTGTATGAACACACTTTCTTCATGCTATAAAAACATAACAGTAGTTCCTTTGATTTGTCAGGACTATGTGAAGGCTAAAGTAGGCTGTCATGAGATAAAGTGGAAAATTAAAAAGGTTGTCATCTCCTGGTTTGAAAGGTTGTTTTCATGCTTGGCCAAGGGGTGCATGTTACTCATGAAAATGAAGTTACCATCTCGGCTTCAGGGGAGTTTTGTGGAAAGCAAAATTGCAGGTCCTCTGAAATAAGGAACAAACCTAGCAGTGACTTTTTCATGGGGCAGGATTTCTCTCCAATATCTGTCTAACAAAGCCATTCCCCCCTGTGCTGGCACTCCAGTTCCTGCTGCAGAGAACTTTCCTGCAGCGCCTTCAGGCACTGGCAGGGCTCTGAGGTCTCCACACAATTTTCCCTTCTCCGGCTGAACACTCCCAGCTCTCCCAGCCTGGCTCCCTAGGGGAGCTGCTCCTGTCCCTGCAGCAGCTCTGTGGCCTCCTCTGGACTTGCTGCAAGAGCTCCATGTCCTTGTGCTGGGGACACCAGAGCTGTGCTCCCTGCTCCAGGTGGCATTTCCAGAGACCAGGGTGCAGGGGACAGTCCCTCCCCAGGCCTGTCCATACTGCTTTTGCTGCACTGTTGTGCTGATTCTCCCTCCAGAACAAGAAGAAGGAGAGTCCAATAGACAAAAGACATAAAACCTTGGAGATATTTTGGTGTCTCTCCATGCCCTCAGCTGTAACTGCAGAGCCTCTGCCAATGGCACCGTTCTCACGTTGCTGCCAGGCCCCAAAGCTCTGGATTCTCAGTGTTTTGCAAAGCTGGTTTGGTTATTTCCATGCACTCACTGACTGCTCTTCATTTCTTTGTAGAGCAAGGCTTAGATCACATAGCAGAAAACATCCTTTCCTATCTCGATGCCAGATCCCTATGTGCAGCAGAGCTGGTGTGTAAGGAGTGGCAGAGAGTCATCTCAGAGGGGATGCTGTGGAAAAAGCTCATTGAGAGGATGGTACGCACAGACCCGCTCTGGAAGGGGCTCTCGGAGAGGAGGGGTTGGTAAGTACCCGAGCCCAGATCCCTCACACTCAGCTCTGCCCACAAGGAAGTTTAGAGGAAAAGCCTATTGCTGAGCTCCTGATCTCTGCTGGGACTGGAGGCCAAAGCTGTCAGCACCCCTTTCTGCTCTGGCTTTGTCCCTGTCCTTTTGTGCTCCCATGCCTGTCACCATTTTTTCTTGCTTGAGTCTCTGCAAATTTGGAATTTCCGTATTGCAGGGAGAACCATCAATTCCATCAGCTCACAAAAAACAATGGCAGCACATTTGCAGGCCTTTTTCTTGACTGAAGTATTTGCAATTCACCTTTCTTTGGTTTGTTTGGTTTGTTTGGTTTTTGGTTTGGTTTTTTTGGGTTTTTTTCTTAAAGCGTAAAATAGCGGCTTGGGCTGCAAAAGCCTCTCAAAGAGGAGCCCTTGCTGTTTGTGGCAGTGGAGTTTTCCTGTCCTTCCCAAGATTCTGGAGAGCAGTTCTGCCTCAGAAACCTGTTTCCCTATGCTCTCTAGTGGTGTGCCTGAGCAAAGGCATGGACAGAGCGAGGGGATGGCTCCCTGCTGCCTGGAAGCCTTGTGGAGCAGGGAATCAGAACTGGAAAACACTTGTTATCTTTTTAACCTTGGACATTTTAAATATTTATCACATCACAAAGTCACAAGGGTTGTAATAGTGATACTAAAAATTCTTCCAAGTATTTCTGAGCATGTGTGCTGAGGGTTTGTTCTGGGCAGGCTTTGCATTCCCGTGAAGTTTGGATCCTTTGTGGTACATTGAGAACTGTGTTTCTTCTTCTTTCTAGGGATCAGTACCTGTTTAAAAACAGACCAACAGATGGGCCCCCCAATTCGTTTTACAGGTCCTTATACCCAAAGATAATCCAGGATATAGAGGTGGGTGTTCTGATCTATCCTGTCTGCAGGCAGGTCACGGTGCTGATTTTGGGGTTCCAAAGCTGGTGAATGTTGCAGCAATGAGTCTGTGCCACTGCTGCTCTTGGGATGATGTGAAAAACACCCTCAGCAACTCCCTGCCTTGACAGGTGCTTTGGGTTAGGTGTTTACACCATCCTTTTTGCATTTAAAGAGTTTTGGAACTCTTCTGAGAGCAAGGATTTTAATAAAATAGCAAGTTTAGGACACACTACTCCAAGATAATTCCCTGTATTGCTAAATGTTCAGTATATTGGCCACACTCACTCAGAAGGTGATCTGAGGTTGATGCCTTGAACACCAAATATTTAAAATGTAACTTATCACTTCTAAAGCAGTGACTGACTTGCAAATATAGGTTTGATCCCCATGGAGGATTTTTCCTCTCTGCAGTGGTTTGATGGGGACAATCATCAGTCCTGTGATGATGAACCCACAGGGGCATCGGTGGTAAAGAAGCTTCAGATATAAAATTTTGCTTATCTTGTTTTGAGATTTACAGAGCTGGGCTTGCTTGGTATATTATAGAAATGTTTCTGATAAATCATATTTAAATATAAATATATATAAATTTAAATATGTATATATATTTATATTTAAATTGATTTGAATATATAAATATTTCTGATAAATCAGGATCATTCCAGTGTTCTGCCAGCAGGAGAAAATGTGTCTTGTTTTGTTTGCTGTCCTCACCACAAAGCTCTGAAGTTTCACCACAGACTGTCATGGATTTATTTCAGGATGGGAAATTATTGGTCTGAAATTCATTAGTGGGGAAATGTGTTTTGATGTTGAAGACAGATGTGAGCTAATGGAACCACTCTGCAGAATGGCAAATGGCAATTTGTGCTGCTTAGCACTCAGAAAACAAAATTATCCTCAACTCTGAATCCAGCTGTAAAATGGTTTTGCTGGAAGCTATAATGTATTTTCCAAATACCTTTTTATAAACCTTGCTACATCATTTATAGACATTTAAAGATAAAGAACTGAGCATGAAATACACCCTAGGCAAAATATAACCAAACTTGATATTTACCTGTGAGCTGAATGATCCTCTCTGTTATTGGAGGGGAGATGTATTTTCCCTGTAGGCTTGAGGGTGATACTGCAATGATAAGAAGCCTGTGGGATTAAGAGCTTTTAGTGTGATATTTTCTTGCTTTCTGCACAATTCTGGCTGAGTTCTGTAAAGGAAGTGGGCAAAAAGCAGCATGAAAACGTTTGCATAGAACACTAAAACAGTTTGGCATTACTGTAACTCACACTTTTAATGTTACTCTTCTGAAACTCATTTGTATAAGTGGAACATTTGTGTAGGACTCCTTGAAGGTGTTCTGAGGGCTTTGGATTATCCCAATCTGCTCTTTAATGCTTTGCTTCTTTAGTTGCTGTAGATTTGCTTTTCAGTGCACAGAAACAAAGCTCCTGAATTGAATTCTTCTTGCTAGGATGAACAAGTAGGAAAAACCCAAGCCCCTCATGCTTCTCTCATCCCTAATATCAATAATAATTATAAAAGAATTGCCAGTCTTTGAATAGCTGAGAGTGGGAAAAGAGTAGGATTTAAAAATCTATTGTACCAATGAGTGTATTTCTGCCACAGCAGATTTTTCCCTGCTTACCTATTCCCTCAAGCCCTCCAAAATATTCCGTTTTTTTTTTTTTTGCCAGGTCTCTGACCTGGACTGGGGTTGATATTTGTGCTGATAGTCAAGGACCCAATAATTCTTCAACTTCCAAATGTCTATTAGAATTTTTCAAATAAATCACACTTTAAAGTACTTTCCACAAATGATTTCCCTAAAAGGCTGTCAAAAGAAGCTTTTAATAGTGTTTAAAATGTAGAGACTGAGTACCAATAAAAACTAAACTTAGCTTTAAGGTTAACTTTCTCCTCCTCTTCCTGTTTTTGTTGTTCTTCCACAGTTTTGTACTTTCCCCATTCTTCCATGTTTCACAGCAATGTGGAGAAGCTCTTAAATTTAAGACTTCCATCTTGGATGTAATGAAGTATTTTTGTCTCTGAATACCAAAATGTTTTTTCTTCAAATATTTGCCTGGATCTTTAATAAGATCATCTTGTTTCTGTCAGAGGGTCAGAGTTTAGGGAGTCATATTAGCATTTCTAGAGTTATATATTTATAATTGTTATTGTTTTTAAAAACAAATCCAAAGGTTGTGATTTTTTAAAACAGTAAAATATACTTGATGTAGCGCAAAAATCCTGACATTTGCTATTTTACCACAAAGATTGACCAAATCCTCCTAGGTTGTTTCCAAGTTGGGACTTCACTGCAGCTGATGCTAAATTGGGCAGAGATAAGCTCAAAGCAGAATGTGCTCTCTGACTGTCAGAATTTGAAGAATAATCCCAAACCTGAATTAACAATTGGAAGGAAAAATGAGGGATGATAAACAGCAAATTTGAATTCTTTCCCTTGGGCTCTAGTTGCCTTGTGGGTCAGAAGTTCATGCAGCCACGAAGGGCTGGGAGCTGGAGGTAACACAGGCAGGGCTTTGGCAGAGCCAGCTTCCCTTGCCTCTCCAGAAGTGTGGTGCTGCCAGTGTCTGTTTACTTCATGCCAAACACATTTTAGGAACATAATGTCACTTCTGAAAGTCATTTGATTTGAAAATAAGAGGACATTTAGAGATCAGAAACGAAATTCTTGGAAAGAGATGGTTACTCCCCACCTCCACTGTGAAGCCAAATATTTAATTAGGTTTCATTTCACAAGAGGTGGTCCAGTCCCTCCAAACGTCTCCAAGTCACATGTTGAACTGCCAGGGTTCTTTAGGAGATTTTTTTAAAGGGAAAGCCGATTTGGATTTGGGGGTTTATCCTAGAAAACTGGACTTTGTGTGAGCCCTTGTTCGGGAGAGCCCCTGGCTGGAGCGGGGTGTCCTGTCAGTTCTGATGGGCCCTGGCTTTGGGCACAGTGCCAGCAGGGAGCTTTAATCCTGCTGGTTCCAGAACCCCAAGTCCCTGGAATTTTTCCATATTATTTGTGAAGCTTGGCCAACTATTGTGTTGTCCCCTCAGGATTAGCACAAGTATCTATTTCTGGTGATGAGTTGAGAAGACTTTATTTCATAAATGTTCTCCTTATCTTGAGGCACACGGTGAGTGCCCTCAGTTCATCTCCATGGAGACTTGGGTCCACCTAATTAAGATGAGAATAAAAATGTGTTTTTTTCCAAAGACTTTAGGAAAATGTGGTGCCAGGCCATCAGATAAACTCTGTGTTCTTCTGACTTCTGAAAAAGTTCAGGTTTTAGGACTGGAACTGCAATTTTAAAGCCTTGGGACAGTTTGAAAAGGGGAAAAAGTCAGTTCTTGCCCTAAGTCCCTGCCAGCATTGGTTGTTTATGAAGGTTTCAGGGTATAATTACTGAGGGAAATGGATTTGTTTAGTACTGCTCTAATTATAATGCTGGAGAAATTTTATGTGCATGTGTGGGGAGAATCTGGTCAGCATTATATGAAATTTTTCAGAATTTTTTTCAGACAGCCTTTGAAATCTCTGTTCCACAGGCACTTTCCAAAAAGCATTTCTTATAAATGAAGCTGGCCAAGGAAAGGGCAGGCTTTGGAGAAGGAGGGACCACAAGTTCTTGTGGTGCATGGCACAGATTGCAGCTCTCCCCTCTGAGCAGGGCAGAGCTCCCCCTTCAGCTGCTGGTTCCTTTTGCCCCTCCTCACTCCTGCTTTTTAACTCGAGGGTGCTGGGGGGCAGCCCTGGCAGGGCACCTGGCAGTCTTTGCTTGTCAGACCCTCTGAACTTCACCATGAATGAATTACTAAGCCCTCTCTACCCTGATGACACAAGTTCATTTACTTGTGCCTTCCCTCTGCCATGGTCAGGAGGGATTTTCCTTTTTCCCTTTGAAGAAAGCATGGGAAGAACAAAGGGTTGGATTTTCATGGCCTAATGCGTCAGGAGAAATCCCTACATACGTAACAAATGTGAATGTTCCTTTTGCTTTTTCCTGTCCTGCTTGTCCTGCAGGAGAATTGTGTATTCAGAGGGAACAGAACCTCCTTGGTTTATGGGATTAAGATAAACCCACTTACTCTGCAATAACATTCACAAGGATAAAATGCAGTTGTTAGCCAGGAGCTGAACACAGTGTACATTATCCAATGATAAAAAAACCCCTCTGTTCCTGGTAGATTATCCTTAGCATTTCCAATGTATAGTTAATGTTCCAGCTGTAAATGCAGATGAATTTATTTTTTTCATTTTTTTCACTGTGCATCTTTGCACCAGTGGATATATTCTGGCATGGTCAAGGCTTGGCTATACCCCTACATCTTGCACTATTTTCTGTTTGTACTTTTCTCACTAAATGCCTTTTTTTCTTTCAATCCATTTGTGCACCACTTCAGCTGCCAAATGGCTCTCCTGCTGTGGCAAATGCTTTGGCAAATGCTTGGTCTTTATCCCTTGTATGTCCAGATTTTGTTGGTTGTGCAGCATTTGTGAGCTCCTCGCTGCTGTTGCTCTGGTGAGCCTTTAGGAGAGGGTGAGAAGCGCAGGGTGTGAGCTCAGGAAACCATTCTGCCTTTTACTGGGAAAGGTAGAGGAGACTTCAGAGGGCATCTGTGAAAAATACAGTAGTGGGTTTCGGATATCTTGGTGTTGGTTTGGAACCATAAATACACAAATGAACTGTGGGATTCTTCAGCCCTAACTCCTGTGAGTCCACAGACAGTGTTCTCCTCACCCCTCATAGCTGCTCTCCTCCTGCTCAGTGTATCCAGTTAGGATGTCTCCTGGTAGGGGGGTGCAGATGAAACTTTCCCTCCCAGCACCATGGAGCAATGACCAGAAATTCCCTGCAGCAGAAGCTTTCATGTGGTTGCCAGTTCTTCATGAACCAGATTCCTCTCGGAGGGTCCTCCACTTGCCCACCCACTCAGTCTATTCAGTCATCCCAAATGTTATTTCTCTGTATGTGCACATCTGGTTTCACTCTGCTGCCCAGGGAAGTGCTGCTGTACATTCTGTGTGTCATGGCTGCTTTCCCAGCATCCCAAGAATTAAGGCAGCTTGAGGGGATTTTACAAGTTCTCCAAAAACAGGCTCTTTTCCCACAGTAGCCACAGCACATAGGGGCTACGTGGAATGACATCTCCTGACAGAACTGAAATGTGCACCTGTAGTGCCTTACTGCCCTCTGAGATACACAGGATTTTAGTTTCCTTTATCTGAAGCCAGCATTTTCTTATGTGGAGCAGCTGAAGTGGCTTCCAGTAGTGAACCTGTGAGAATTGAGCCAGCTCGTGTCCCCAGTGCCTGCTGAGCAAACTTGCACTGCTGCTCTGTTTGGGGAGCAGTGACCAGCAGCATTTCTGGTTTGGGGGTTCCCAGTGTGTTCTGGAGCTCTTGGGAGTGGCAGCCCCATGAAGCTGAAGCATGGGAGTGCTCACAGAGCATCCACAGCTCCTCTGGCACATGCTTGGTGCAAGTTTAGTGCAGACCTTTCCAAGAACAGGGCTTTGGGGAAGTTCTCCCTTAAGTCTTCAGAACTGAGTATCTGAACATAAATAGTTTCTAAAACTATTTGAATTGGCTGACTGGGATTTCTGATGCCTTATCTCCTGTGTCTCCAGTGTCACTGTTGCATGTTTAAATCTGCTGCCTTCAGATCTATAATTATATTGGTTCCTGCTGTTAATGCCTGCAATCCTCTCCTGGTTCTGGGGGTCAGAGGAGCTGATGAGCAGCAGTCGTGCCCTCCTGGCCCAGATGAGATGAAACTTGGGAACTGCCTGTCCTTCCCCCTCATTCCATGCTGAGCAAGGAGATGAGCTGGGCTGATCTCCCAGGGCAGTGCCAGCTCTGGGCCCAGTTCCCAGTGTGGCAGTCAGCAGGGCACTGCTGGCCAGGAGTGCTGCTCCCACACTGACACCCTCACTATCCTCCTCTCATTGGCTTCCCCACCAAATTTTAAGGGAATGAGGGGGGATGAGCTGCTCCTCTAGAAGCATTTCTTCATATTTGTGATTTAGACAAATTCCTGGGGCACATCAGGTTTGTATTAGGGCTAGGTATAATTCTCTCCAAATTGCATAATGGGAGACAATTGAAGGAGCAAATACGTGGAAAACAAAGTGGAAAGTCAGTTTTCCCTTGAAGCAGACATGTTTTCCTAGAATTGGGATGTCACAGTCACACTCCACTTCTGTCTGTACTGAGGGTTCAGTCAGTTTTAATCTTGGAGGAGCTGCAGAGGTGCCTTCTACTGCTTTGGAAATTAGGATTACATAATCCTAGTATGGAATAGGCTTTTCCAAGCAAACTGCCAGACTGTCAGCTTCTTCCCATGCTTTCCATGCTTTCTCCATTTGAGGAGAATCCCAGGGAAATAGCTAAACAGATGGCCAGTTCTGGTGAGAGCATCCCAGCCTGCCCAGGTGCTGCAGGTGTTGGCCCGGAGCTCTGGGCACACGTTCTCTCACGGTTGTTAGGATCTTCCTGTCCAAAACCCCACATTTATTTGAATCCAGCAATGGTTTTCCAACAAGGAATAAAACTGATTAAGACCTGAAAATCATGCTGGTTCTGATGTGAAATAGTTTTCAGCTTTTTAAGGCATGTCAGGTCTCTCTCTTTAAAAATACCTCTCAGAATGAAAATGTTGAGAATTACTCTTCCACAGATTTCAAGTGGGGGAGGAAAGCAAGTTTGGGTTATTTGAAACCTTACAGTTCCTGTTGAGCTTTATTTTTATCAGGGTTTAGGTACTTTCAGGAGGGTTTCATATCTGAAAACTTCTTTCCAAGGTATATAGGTACAATTTAATGGGTGATATTCAGGGTAGGGAAAGGGAAGGCCCAGGAAATCCCTTCACCCAGGTGTTGAACTCAGCAGTTCTGTGATGTTGGTCACCCAGGTGAGGCTGGACAAGGCACCACATGAGCTCCTGGTCTCATCTTTGCAGCTTTTGTTGTTGTTGGTCACATAAATATGAGGAGAAAGGATTCTGGAATGTATCTCTGTCATGGCTCCTTGGGAAATTGTCATTAGGGCTGGTTGACCATGATTTCCTCCATAAACACAGCCTTTGTCATGACAAATTACAGAAGTGCTAATGGTAATTTCATTGTGGTTTGTGTGTTATTGGAAGCAGGAGAAGAGGTTTGTTTTTTGTCCTTCAAATTCAAGGCTGGTGTGTGTAAAAGTGGGAAGCTGGGGGGTGTGGGACAGTCCTGCTGCAGCCTGAGGCCCAACTCCTGTTTTTGCCCTCTGCTCAGACTATAGAATCCAACTGGAGGTGTGGGAGGCACAACTTGCAAAGGATCCAGTGCCGCTCTGAGAACAGCAAGGGGGTCTACTGTTTACAGTATGATGATGAGAAGATCATCAGTGGCCTACGAGATAACTCCATTAAGGTGAGCACTTCCCTTTGTCCTTTCCTGGCCGTGGCTGGGGCTCTGCCCTGCAAGCTGCCTGTGCTTCCTTGGTGGCTCTTGGTGGGCCAGTGTCTGTGTGTGGTTGGCCAGGGCAAAGCCCCCAGCTGCACTCTGGAAGCTTGGGGCACTGCCAGGGATCATTTCATTGACTCCAAAGATGTGAAATTTGTTCCCCCAGGAGAGGAGGTCTCTGTGTGCCACTGGCCTTGTGGCTGTTTCGCTGCCAGGACTTTGCTTCCATGCTCATCTTCCCTGACACTTTTTTTGGCCAGACAGGATTTGATCTCCTCATGCTGCTTGGTTATTTCACTGTTCTCTCAGAAACTTAAACCAAGACTTCCTTAAGCTGAAGGGAAGGACAAGGCCCACTGATGGGACAGACTCACCCCTCATGGAGTCTCTGCTTTTCCTCCTTTCTTTGCTGCTGTTACAATGTCCAAGTCTTGGATCCATGTTCTTGATGTTGATAAACCATTTACCCTTCTTGTTTCTAACAGATTTGGGACAAAACAAGCTTGGAATGTTTGAAAGTATTAACGGGACATACTGGCTCAGTTCTTTGTCTGCAATATGATGAAAGAGTTATTGTAACTGGATCTTCAGATTCTACAGTGAGGTGAGTGTTAAGTTCTTGCACAAAAATAATTTGAGTATCAGGGCTGGGAATATTTTCAATAATCTCTAAATATCAGAAAACATCCCTAAAATGAATGTAATATTTGTATTCCAGAAGCAAGATACTCATGCTTGGCAAAAGATTATATTAAATAAATTTTTTTTCCAAATCTATTTTGTTCTTTTAGCATTAGGAATTTTGAAGGAATATGACCTGAGGGATTCAAGGCATATCCTGAAGTTTTGGAGTGGCTGATGGCTGGCTATACAATAATTTCTTCAGTTAGGGTTTCTTGTAGTGCCCTCTGATGCTTTGTAGTTGTGCCTGTTACTGAGAGGGTGTTCACTGCCTGACTGCAGTTCTGCTGGCAGTGAGGACACCTCCAGCACCCGTCTCCTGCCTTGCCCAAGCCCTGCCAGGGGTCAGCCAGCCAGAGCTGTCCCGTGGGGCCTGGGCCAGGCTGGTGCCTGCTCACCCCCATCATTCCCCCAGGATAACCCCGTTGTGTCCCACAGAGTCTGGGATGTAAATACCGGCGAGGTTCTGAACACGCTCATCCACCACAACGAGGCCGTGCTCCATCTGAGGTTCAGCAATGGGCTGATGGTGACGTGCTCCAAGGACAGGTCCATCGCCGTGTGGGACATGGCCTCCCCCACGGACATCACCCTGCGCCGTGTCCTGGTGGGGCACCGCGCCGCCGTCAACGTGGTGGACTTCGACGACAAGTACATCGTGTCTGCCTCGGGGGACAGGACCATCAAGGTGGGTGGCACAGCTCTGCCCCAGGGCCTTCCTGGTGTCTCTCGGGGAGCAGCGTCCTCTTGCTGGCTCTCGGTGACTTTGGGCACACCACTGCACTGGAATATTTTCATGGCTTCTGCTGTACAAGTGCAGGAAAGCAAAGCTCATTCGCTGTTTGAACTCTTTGTCTCGAGATCGGTTGCTTTGTTAAATGTGGCACGCCCTGTGCCTTTTTCCAGTGGTATTTTTAATTTCACTTGGCAATTCTGTCCAGACATGAAATTCCTCAGCAGTGCCTTTCCTCACCACGCCTTCCCAGCAGCTCAGCCAGGCTGTGCCATGTCTGGAAGATTCAGAGGCTGGATTTGAAGGCTGTTGCATACCAGAAGATTTGAGTTACCCAGAGTGCACTAATATAACAAAGGCATTTCCACCCTGCCCTCTCTGAACCAGAGCTGCCTTAGCCTGGGCCAAGAAGTTCTTGGCAGTTCCATGTCCAAATCCCTGCCAAGAGATCCTGCTGCACTCTGTGTTGGAAAATGAGCCACTTGATACTCTGCATTACAATTTCAATTACAGTTTATTAAAAATGGACAAAGTTGATTGAATCCTTTAATGTTAAGACCAAGCTTAAAGGCCATTTGGATCTTCTAAGAGCTTCCTAGTAATTTCTTTGGTTAAAAAAATGTGAGGGTTTTGTGTTTGATAACTCCAGTTTTAAAAAGTGTTCTTAACTTCAGGAATGTAATTGAGGTTTTGAAATCATTTGGGGCAATCTCTGCCACCTGAAAATATTTTATATACAACCCCCAGTTCTGGCAGTGCCATGGCAGTGCCCGTGGCTCTGTCCCTGCTGCGTCCCCGCTGGTGCCTGGGCCCTGCTCTTTGCCCCTGAGGATGCTCTGCAGGTTTTCACTCCTCTGTCAGCCTCAAGCCTGTCAGTGTGTGAGAATTCCTAGTGGCCTGTCATGCAGTGCAGAAGCCCTGTTGGGTGCAGCTCTCAGGAGTTTGTCTGTCTCCAGGTGTGGAGCACCAGCACGTGTGAATTTGTGCGGACCCTGAACGGGCACAAGCGCGGCATCGCCTGCCTGCAGTACCGGGACCGCCTGGTGGTCAGTGGCTCCTCGGACAACACCATCAGGTGGGTGCCAGCAGCTGCTGGCCCTGTGTGACAGGGGCTGCTGTCCTGGAAACAGGATTTCCCTCAACTCATGCTGCAAAACTTCCTTGGCATGGCTTGCCATTGGAGCAGATGGTTTATGAATGGGGCTTACCTCAGTGTAGGAGTAAACATTTCACAGCCCCGTGAAAGAGTTTGACACTGAGGTTTCAGAGTGAACAAAACCTCTTGTCTACTGCCCTGTCACCTTGTCATCTGCTGGGAGAGATGGGGAACACGTTGCTCCCTGGTTTTCTTATTTTCTGAACTTCTCATCAATGATTTACAGAAAATAGAAAAAACTCTGTTAGGATTTCTCAAAAGAACACACATCTGAGCTTTACTTGCATGTGATTTTGAGTGATTACATGAATTTTGATATGTGTACTGCAGCTGCTCTGAGTGACACCTTTTTAAACAAATTACATACCTCCCACAGCAAACCAGGCAGTAGCTGCTTAACCCTGGGTGTGGGAATCAGCCTTTCTCCTGTGTTTTCCCCAGGCTCTGGGACATTGAATGTGGTGCCTGTTTAAGAGTATTAGAAGGCCATGAAGAGCTGGTTCGGTGCATCAGGTTCGACAACAAGAGGATTGTTAGTGGAGCCTACGATGGGTAGGTCTGAAAGCAGTTCCCAGAATTTTGCCTTGCTCTTGTGGGGCTCTCAGGAGTCTGCAGACCATTCCTGTGGGGCTGAGGACAGGACTCCTCTCCAGAGCACCCCTGGCTTGCTCAGTGTCTGCAGTGCATTGTGGATTCATGGCACTTGCATCCATACCCAAGTTCTCCATTTCTTTCTATGCCTGGAGAGTTACTGAAAACAATTCTGGAGCAGAGTTTGGCTGCAGCCTTTTGTTTGGGCTCAGTGTCTGCCTAGGGTTGGTGGGCCCAGCTTCATTCCCACGTGGCAGAAGGGGCTGTCATTGTCAGCATGGTCAGCTTGTCTGTCACAGCCATCACAGAGCCATCACTGCTGCTGCAAAGAAACACAAAACCACCTGGCTTTACAAGCTGTAGTATTGCTCACAATGTGCTTCATCCTGGGGAAGTAGCTGTAGGGAAAACCTGGCGAGCTTTCTGGGGCTTTGGACGTTATTTTCTGTGTTTTCCTAATGATTTTCTTCTCTTACTTTTAGGAAAATTAAAGTTTGGGACTTGCAAGCTGCTCTTGACCCTCGTGCCCCAGCAAGTACGTTATGCTTGCGTACATTAGTGGTAAGTAAAAATTTAATTAATTTGGGGTTGTCTGGGTGTTTTAGTGCATTATTGTGGGATAGGTGGGAATACCAGGATGGTTTATGAAGTCTAAAGGGCTTAAGAATGAAGAAAAATTTATTATCATATCTTGAATGATTTGCATCTGGGCTTAAATGAAAGATCAAGTTTTTTTGATTTGAGATTCTCAGATACTCTTAAAAGAAAAAGAAATCATCATGATACTGTGTCACATCACTCTGGTTATTGGTGTATTTCCCTATTATCACTGTAGGACTGGTTTTAAATTTCCTCTTATTAAAAAAGGGACAAGAATCTCGTGAGCCTTTCCCAAACTTTTCTCCTAACCCTTCACTTTGGAAGGAAGAGCTGGGAAGGGAGAAGGGAGGCTGAGTCCAACAGATTGCCACAGGAACTCTCAGCCCTTCAGAGGACTCTTATATTTAAGCTTAAGTTGCCCAAGTTACATTTTTCTTTGTAATGAGGGGTTTGGCTTGTGACAGCAGACTTAATTAAAAATAGATGGGGGAATGAATTCCTTGTTCTTTTCACCCAAATGTGTGTGGAGCTTTACTTCAGGAGTCAGTTTGACAAGCCCATAGCAACTCAGTCTGTAGGTGATGCATGTGCTTGGCCCTTCCAGAGAAGTGCTTATGTGGCTGGAAATGCTTCTGCTTTGTCTTTTTCTTCAGTACTCTTGGTATAGAGATAAGATTTAACAATTCTTTTATTCGGTTTTAGTGAAAGAGTTGTTTGTTTCTGTGTTCTGTGGGTATCCTGTAGCTCAGGTTGGAGTTTGGGATCACTCTGCCAGCTTGGATTAGTTCTCCAATAAAGGCAGAGTCCTCACTTTAAATTTAATGGAAGTGGATAAACAGGACTAAGGGAAGAGCCTTTTCTGGACTTCTTGTGCCACTTGGGGATTTGTTGGACAAGCTGCTGGAGCATGTGCTCCTCTTCCTATGGCAGTGTTTGAATTCCTGGCTGCTGGTATGTGAGCCCTGAGGATCCTCTCAGCAGGGTGCAGCTGTGATGTGCTGGTTTGGAGTTGCACAAAAATGGAATTAGCAGAGAATTCTGCAGGAGAAGGAGCCCTGGCAGAGCATCAGTGCCAGCCAGGGGCCAAAATTGCTGCTCCTTGGTGGACAGACAGCTTCTGTCTGGAATAATCTCAGCCTGTGGCTGGGCTGGCCCCACTGAGGGAGGCTCAGGGTAGAGCACTGGATTTGGGAGCCATGTGTTTTCTGTAATTAATTTACATACAAAAGCAGCTTTTCTTCAATCTGTGTGTAATTATGAAGGTTTTTCAGCACAGCAGGGTTTGAGCACACCTTGTGTGTCCAGACCCCTGTGTGATACCAGTGCACTGCAGTGTTTCCCTCTTGCCTTGCTGACTGCTTGCCTCTTGCCCACAGGAACATTCAGGACGTGTCTTTAGGCTCCAGTTTGATGAATTTCAGATCATTAGTAGTTCCCATGACGATACAATTCTGATTTGGGATTTCTTAAATGTGCCACCGAGTGCCCAGAACGAGACCCGCTCTCCATCTAGAACATACACCTACATCTCCAGATAACAGTCTGCACTTTACTGCCCTCAGAAGGTAAGGTTCCCTCTGGCAGGGGCTTCTGCTGCTCACATCCTGCACTCTTGGCTCTTGTGCACAGCTTGGCCTGGCCCAGAGACACAGCTGGGACCACGCAGCCCCCAGGTCCTGCTGTTGGTAACAGTCCCTTAACAGTGATTTCCTCTGCTGCAGAGATGCTGTGATGTCACTCTTTGACAGGTTTGTCTGACTTCAGAATCCAAAACCCCTAAATCTACATAAAATTATGGTCAAACAGCTAATATTTCATTATGACATTTAATGAAACAGTTTTATAAGCTTTCAAACATCACAGTCTTGTGAGTTTTGAAGCAGCCCTGCACACGTTTTTACAGGCTTTGCAATGTGAGGCTCTTCAAAGTGGATCAGTTTTGACAGTCCTGGCAGTTGGCTGTGAGAGTTTTATTGCTTTCTCTTGAATTCCTATTGTTTATTGTAACATGATAAAAATTGTTACCATATGATAGTCTAATATTCTGATATTAAGCATTAGGCCTTGGGCTGAGGGAAGGGAAGTCAAGGGGAAGTGCCTAATGATGTTTTAACCTTTCAATGGAATGTCATATCAGAAGAAGGATGTCCACTGAGGATACTTTTGGGAAGTGGCAGGTAAAATCAAAGCTCAGATTTAATTACACTCAGACCTTACACTGCCTCCAAGCTGATAGCAGAGCCATCAAGCTGGAAAAGGGAATATCAAAGTACTTGAGGTTTTTATCTGTTTCCCTAGAAGCTGCTCATGTATTAAAGCAGCTGCCCTTGCCTTCTGTGCAGAACTCTTCCTGTGCAGTGTGAGGGAGAAATGACCTGGCCATTTTGGGCTGGGTTTGGGGGGCTGAGCTGGAGGGTCCCTGGCTGTGCCCACCAGGGCTGGGCCTGTGGCTCTGTGTGAGGAAACTGCCTGTGGCTCTCTGCCAAGGAGCAGAGCCTGGCTCCTGCTGCAGTGGGGCTCAGAGCTCACCCCAGAGCCCCTGGGGCAGCTCCCCTGCAGGAGGGGAGTCCTGCAGTGTCCCCTCCTGCTCCTGCCCTGCCCTTCCCCTCCCAGCCTGGCTGAAAGGATGCTGCTGAGCACCTGGGGATGCTGCTTGCTGTGAGCCTCCTCTCAGTTCATTTGTCTTTTGTCTTTTGCAGGGTTCCACAGTCTTGAACTACTGGATTTTTGGCTACTACATGCCTGAAGATGATTGACAGCTAAAGTCAGAATTGGTTCTAGATGCTGTGTAGATGCAAAGCAGCACAATTCTATATCTAAATTTCTTAATCTTTCCTGCTCTCAATGGTCGTCTTTGAATTTGCTACAAATTCACTGACTTGGAGTAGATGAATTTCAGAAGCCTATCCTTCCCTGCTGTGAGAAATCCAAAGCTTCACATGTAAATTGTCGGTAGAAACTGAACTCTGATGGCTTGTTTTTCAGATATAAATCAGAAGTCAAGAAAGGACTTGGCCTAATTTATATTGCTTTGCACTTTTGTCTGACTTTAAAGAAAAAAAAACAACAAACATTCTCCAGTGAAATTTGGGTGCCAAACACATGCCCAGAATGTACAGAGCTTTGCTTTCCAGTCACCACTGTCCTTTAGGCGTTCCCCATGGCAGGTTCAGAGCCCGTTCTGTTCCGTAGGTGTACGTTGGACTCTTAGAAATATTTCTGAGTTTCTCAGTAATATTTTTGGATTACAGTTTACTTGTTTCTGCACCAATAATTTCTTTTAAATTAAAGATTCCCTGTAATTCAGGCTAGGTTATCTGAACTAGTTGTATAGCACTGTCTTTTCCTTTGCCCTGTGCTCTGTACTTGCCGTCCTGCGCTTCCTGATGTTTGCTGTAGTCCCCGTCCTTCCCCGTGTGCTCCCCTCATCTCGGATACTGTGTAAGCATGTAGATACCTTGTACATACAGCAGAGCCTCTGGTGCCAGCCTCGGGCTGTCCTGACACTACACACTAACACTCAGCGTGGTGGCACTTGGCAGCAGGATGTCCTGACCCCTGGCACTGGCGGTGACATGATTTCCTAGACATTGTCTCTGCAAAAGGAGGTTTTCAGTATTCATTAGTTGGGTTTTTGTTTTTGTTTTGTTTTTGGTTGTTTGGGGTTTTTTTTTTGTTTGTTTTTTGTGGTTTTTTTTTTTTAATGGGAACTACATATTTTAAAATGTAATTTCTAAACTTTTTAAAAATTAAAAACCGTTTAATTTATGTTCTGTATCTTATATTTTTGTGCCGCGGGATTTGCAGCTGTGTCTGTAACACCAGTGGGGCCTCACAGCCCCCGCTGATGTCCTCGGTAGCGTTAGTTTGGCTGCTCAGTGGGGAAGATACCATGGGCCAAAGTTCCATTATTTGTGTTTGGTTTGTGACACTCGCTGACGGGGAGAGGAGCCCGTTCCAGCCCCAGCTCTGCTTCCCGTGCTGTCCCTGTGTGATCCCGGAGGATGGGCTGCCGTGTCCTGGTTCCTCCAGGCCTGTGTCGGGAGCCTCCACAGCTGCAGTTCCCGTGTCCCTGGCTCTGTGCTCACCCAGCCCTGTCCTGGGCGGGAGCACACCTGGAGTGCTGCAAAGTGAATTGTCCCTGGGCGTGGGCTCCGTGCGTGGGGCGGCCCGGGGAGGGCAGGGCTGGCCCGGCTGTGCTGTCACTGCTGTGTGTCTGTCTGTCTGTCTGTCTGTCTGTGCTGCCAGCAGCTCGTGGCTCTGCTGGCTCGCTGCCTTTCCCTGTGCGGTGCCGAGGGGCAGCGCGAGGTGTCACCAGCCCGGCCCCTCCCGGGGGCCCTGCAGGGCTCCCCTCCCCTCCCCATCTTGCCCCAGCTATTTATTCCTCCAGATGAGCGAATGTGGTGAAGTCCAGAAGAGCAAACTCGCTCCTGAGCGTCCATGAGGTCACTTTTTGGTAAGCTTGACAGTAGTTCGTGCAAGTGTCTTACTTTACCCTTCTCATCTAATAGCTTTAATATGAAACTGTTTAAAAGAGATCTGTCGCAGCCCTGAAGAAAAAAGGTTCTTTGTTTCTGAGGAGCGGAGTCCTTTTTTTAAAATGCATGTGTAAGATTTAAATTCCTGTTTTTCCTTGGGAGATAATGGTATTTGAACATGCAGTCGAAACTTCTTTGTGCTTCGTGTAACATAGCAGTGGACTTTTGTGATTGGCACCCAAGGAACTCAACTCCTGGGATTCATGGTAGTGATCCTGGCTGCACTCTGGACTTTGTTTTGCTAACCATAATTGAGCAACTGTACATTACTGCGATATTAATGTTTCAAAGCACTGGGATAGTCTAATTCTAACTTGTAATTATGTTTGCCAATTATCTGTTTGGAAAGTTGGTGTATGAACAGCTTCTTGAAACTGTTAAATTGTACAGATATCGTTCATGATCTAAAGCTTTGTACTGTGGAATGTGCTTAATAAAAAAACGTTTGAACTTAATTTGTCACATGAATGGATGAGTGAGGTCACCTCAGCAGTGTGGGTGTGAGTTAAGGATGGGTTGGAGCAGCCTGGCTGGGGAGTCCCTGCCCAAGGAATGCCCTTCCAGCCCAGCCCCAGTGGGAGGCACGGGGCACGTGGAGCCCAAACCCATCTGCTGCAGCCCAGCTCCTGCTCTGGCACGGGGAGTGGTGGCTCCTGGGCCACCCTTTCCTTTCTTGGGGGCAAACTGGGAGGAGCAGTGGGAACTGGAGGCCATTCACCCATCACAGAGGTCTGAACCCCACTGCCTCTGCAGGATCATCCCCAGAATTCTTACTTTACCAAGAGTGCAGATAGAATTTTTAAATTGCTACCCATCTCTTGGCTTGTTGAAGCAACCTCCATGCCTTGAGCTGAGCAGAGTCTTCCAGGGCTTGCTCTGAGCCAGGAAAAGCTTTGCCTTGGGCTTTCCTCAGCTGCTCTGTAGTGACTTGTGAATGTTGGCTTTGGTGGGTGTCCATGGGAAGCACTGACCTGAAATTGTTTTGGAGGTGCCATAAACTGCTAAAATTACAGCTTTGTCTCAGCTTTGGCAAGTCCAGGCTTTGGGACCAACCTCAGGGCAGGGCCTTCTCCTCACCCTGCTCAGCTCTGGGCAGGGGAGCTGGCAGCAGCAGTGCTGCTCTCGGGCTGAGGCTGCCAGGAGCTGAGTGAGTCCTGTGCCCTGCCTGCTGCCACGAGTGCAGGGTGAGCACAGCAGGGTGAGCACAGCATGAGTGCAGGGTGGGCAGTGTGAGTGAATGCAGTGTGAGTGCAGTGTTGGTGCAGTGTGAGTGAATGCAGTGTGAGTGCAGTGTGAGTGAATGCAATGTGAGGGCAGTGTGTGCAGTGTGAGTGAATGCAGTGTGTGCAGTGTGAGTGAATGCAGTGTGAGTGCAGTGTGTGTGCAGTGTGACTGCAGTGTGAGTGAATGTAGTGTTGGTGCAGTGTGAGTGCACTGTGAGTGCACTGTGAGTGAATGCAGTGTTAGTGCAGTGTGAGTGCAGTGTGAGTGAGTGCAGTGTGAGTGCAGTGTTGGTGCACTGTGAGTGCAGTGTGAGTGAATGCAGTGTGAGTGCAGTGTGAGTGCAGTGTTGGTGCACTGTGAGTGCAGTGTGAGTGCAGTGTTGGTGCACTGTGAGTGAATGCAGCCTGGCTGAGCTGGGATGGTGTCTGAAGGCCTTGCTGGGTATCATTATCCAAATAAGTCACGAGAGCTCTGGGATGGATCTGCAGTGTAAACCTTGAGGTCAGGCTCGAATGTTCCAGCTCACCTGGGTGGCCTCTGGGTTTGGTTTTCTGTGGGTTTTCCCGTGCAGTTGCAGCCTTGGCAGCTGGCTGTTCATTTCCTCCAGAGAAGTCGTGGAGGCCCTACTCCCCTGGGTGCTCCCACCCATCCTGGAGGGATTTGGGGCCCCTTTGGACTCTCCCCTGGCAGCAGAGGCTGGGAGCCACAGCTGTCCTGAGCACCCATGGGGCTGGGCAGTGAACAGGTAGGGATGGGCTCCAGGGCCCCCCACAAGCACTGGGGTCTCACTCAGACCCAGCATCTCCTGCCAAGCCCTTCCCAAACTTCTGGGGCTGCCTGTGGGTGGGGTTAGTGCAGCAGCTCCAGAAAACTCCTTCCAGCCTGGTCTTGGGCACTGCCAGGGATCCAGGGGCAGCCCCAGCTGCTCTGGGCACCCTGTGCCAGGGCCTGCCCACCCTGCCAGGGAACAATCCCTGCCCAATATCCCATCCAACTCTGCCATTCCCCGGGTCCTGTCCCTCCAGCCCTTGGGAATTCTCTCTCTCCATGTTTCCTGCAGCTCCTGCAGGTCCTGCAAGGCCACACTGAGCTCACCCCAAAGCTTCTCCTGTGCAGGTGAACATTGCCAGCTGTGGCAGCCTTTCCTCCCAGCAGAGCTGCTCCATCCCTCTGCTCATCCTGGAGCCTCCTCTGGCCTGGCTCCAGCAGCTCCAGGTGCTCCCTGTGCTGGGCCTGGGGCAGCTCTGCAGGTGGGGTCTCACCTGAGCACAGGGGCAGAATCCCCCTCCCTGCTGCCCACGCTGGGGGGGAAGAAGGGGAAAAAAGACCTTTGGAAAAGACCCTTTTTTGCTCCCCATCCCAGCAATTTTGGGAGTCCCAGGCGCAGTCTCCAGGAGCACTGTGCCCTCCCTGGGCTGTCTGACGGGCTGTCCCTGTGCCACCGTGCCCTGCTCTGGGACAGGGACAGGATTTGGGGCTGCTCTGCCCCACAGCCCCGGCTCCTGCTGCTCACCAGGGAGGGCCGTGGAGCCAGCACTGGCTTCTCCAAGCTCCAGCTTTTCCCCAGGTACTTGAAACGCCTCTGTGCAATGCTTTGTGCTGAAACGGGACTCGAGTCAGGTGTTAATCACCCACACACCAGAACCAAAAGGGCAGCAGGGGCTCCCTGCAGAGCAGAAAGGCTTTTTGTTCTGCCCTAGGGCAGAATTCAGGGCAGGAGATGACAAAAATCAGCTGGGATTATCCAAGGCTGCAGGTAACATCCTCTGGGGATGCCTCCAGCAGGATGAGGGACTGCAGCGAGCCGAGACCTCTGTGGTTTCAGCTGCCTCAGTGTCCCCGGGTGTTTCTGTCACCACTGAACACGAGGCACGTGCCCACCAAAATCTGTGGGCACTGACTGCAACAGGTCACCTTTATCCTCAGTACATTTCTGCTTTGTTCTAGCACTGAGGTAATTTTTTAAAAAAATATTTTAAAGAGTAATTTAACAAATCAAAATCACGACTGAACCAAAGAGATCCCGCAGAATTTTCCTTGTGCTTTGTACACCTGTGCACAGGGGCTGGGTGTATCCAGCACCAGAGATGTTTCTTCACCTTTCGTGTTCCCCTCGGAACGGCCCCGCTGCTTTCCCCGAGCACCAGCAGCGCTGCGGGAACGCTAATTGGGAGCGCTAATTGGGAGATGTAATTGGCCTGTGGAAGGTCTGCAGCGACCAGCCTCCCTCCCGTCTCGCCTTCCCAGGGGCTGCGGCCCCCGGGCGGGCCAGAGGAGCTCAGGGATGCTCTGCGGGATCTCGGTACCGCCAGGGGCTGGCTCCGGGACCCCCCCGCTCTCGCAGGTCTCTCTCGCCCTCATGAGCTCTGCAGGTCCTGCACTCCCCGCCCTGCAGCTCCTCGGGGGCGGATGGAGGGGGGAACAGCACTGGGAGTGCTCTGCAGACACCTCGGGGACTCCCAGAGCCGGGGCTGCTTTGGCAGCACACAGGGACATCCCGCAGTGACATCCCGCAGTGACATCCCGCAGTGACATCCCCCAGGGACATCCCGCAGTGACATCCCCCAGGAACATCCCGCAGTGACATCCCTCAGGGACATCCCATAGTGACATCCCGCAGTGACATCCCGCAGTGACATCCGTCAGGGACATCCCTCAGGCTCTATCCCAGCGCCCCGGGGCACCCCTGGACCCGGCTGGCTCCCAGCCTGTCCCAGTCCCAGCAGCTGCCGCGGGACTGGAGCCGCGCAGGGGAAGGTCCGAACCACCGGGATGTGCCTTGGGCACTCCGGGGCTGTTCGGAGTGAGGAAGAGGAGGGAGGCGCAGGGAGTGGCCAGGGATGTCCCAGACTTTTCCTTTCCCTTGCGTGGGAGAGGAAATCTCTTCGGGCACCGCGTGTGGAGCCTTGGTTTTAGACAGAGGGGGAGGCAGAGATGGGCAAGCGCCTGCTCTGTCCGGCCCTTCGCACTCCCCAGTCCCCATCCCCTGCTCCTCGCCAGGGCACCTCTTCATCCCTGTGTGCCCTCTCCCTCCGATCCGGGCTCCGGGGCTCCGGGCAGGGCTGGAGGGATGGGAGGAGCAGTCCCTGGGCTGGAGGGAAGGTCTCTCCTCTGTCCTGATCGCACCAATTTCGTGGCTTTCGCTCAGCACCTCGCGGGCAGGGGACAGTGACGGGACAGCCCGGCCCGGGGTGCTGAGCCAGCCCCACACTCACGGCACAAAACCTGCCCTGGGATCTGCTGAACTTAAACCCTGCCCTGGGATCTGCTGAGCCCAAACCCTGCCCCAGGATCTGCTGAGCCCAAACCCTGCCCTGGGATCTGCTGAACTTAAACCCTGCCCTGGGATCTGCTGAACTCAAACCCTGCCCTGGGATCTGCTGAACTTAAACCCTGTCCTGGGATCTGCTGAGCCCAAACCCTGCCCTGGGATCTGCTGAGCCCAAACCCTGCCCTGGGATCTGCTGAACTTAAACCCTGTCCTGGGATTTGCCGAGCCCAAACCCTGCCCTGGGATCTGCTGAACTCAAACCCTGCCCTGGGATCTGCTGAACTCAAACCCCGCCCTGGGATCTGCCGAGCCCAAACCCTGCCCCAGGATCTGCTGAACTTAAACCCTGTCCTGGGATCTGCTGAACTCAAACCCTGCCCTGGGATCTGCTGAGCCCAAACCCTGCCCTGGGATCTGCTGAGCCCAAACCCTGCCCTGGGATCTGCTGAGCCCAAACCCTGTCCTGGGATCTCTGCTGGGCTCCAGCCCTGCCCGGCCCAGCTGCTCCCCAAGGCTCTGCAGCCCCTCGGGAGCTCTTGGCTGGTTCCTGCCAGGGTGGCTCCAGGTGACCGCAGGGACCAGGAGCGAGGGCAGTCCCTTCCCTGCCCCGGCTCCTCCTGGATGTCCCTCGGAAGGGAAGCTCAGCCCAAAGCCCCGGAGCCACCTGAGCTCCCAGCCCCGGGTGCTGCTCCCAGAGCCCCTCGGGCGATGCTCTGCCCCTAAATCACATCTCGGGACACATAATCCTGACTTCACACTTTTTCCCAGACAATATCTTTCCATATAATCTTAATGATTCCTGCTGCAATAACAAATAGGCAGCCCTGAGAATAACTTCACACTTAATTGCTCGTGCCAAGAATCTCACCACTTGGCCCTTCTCTGAGTGTTTTCCCTCCAATCCATCTGCACAAACAGAAGTGGGCCAGTTCTGTGCCTCAGGAATGAGGAGATAAAAAGGCAATAATTTATTTTTCCACCAAAGCTAGAAGTATTTTATAGAATTTGCTAAAGTTTTTGTTTCAGGAAATTTCATCATGTCTCCAGGAAAAAAAAAAAAAAAGGGGGGGCCTAATTGGCCTCAGATTTTCTAACTCCCTTTTCATTTTTGTAATATGAGGAGGTCTAGGTCATCTCAAGGTCACTGCAGTTAGTGTTGCTTTAGTGCACCTCTGTGGATACCTCGTTTCTGCAGCAGCTTTTCCTTGAAAAAGAGCCCCAGCCTGCTGCTGTAACAACCACTTTCCTTGGCAACCAGTTGCATTCCTTTAGCATATGGAAATATTTTTTAAAACACATAACATATAGGGCTGCTTGTAGGTGAAATTCTCCAACAGAAATGGAGCAAATGCTTCTAAGCCCTTTGAATGGTGCTCTAAAACAAAACAAAACAAAAAAAGGATTTTAAGAGAAAGCTGCCATTTCCCATTATCTATGCTGGGATCTTGATGTCAACATAAAATGCTGGTGGTTATCAAATAAAAATGTTTTTCTTGGGGAAAAATTTAATTTTACCACCCTCCCAAGGCTTCCTGGTGTGTTGCCATGTTGGTTTACGTGGCTTCAGGTGCTGAGGTCATTCCAGCCTGGGGTTAGCTTGATTTTTTTTTTTTGGTTTATCTCAGTCAAGCTGTGGATTCCATACCTTTTGTTTCAGAAAAACTTGATATGTGGTATCTTGAAAGTGTAACAAGTGCTGAGTCTGCATCTGCTGGAGAAACAGAGCTTAAAAGAAAGAAGTGTTTGTACCTGAATGAGCAGATTTTCCTGAACAGGTAGGGCCAAAGCAGAGAGGAGGCACCATCACAGAATCCAGAATGGTTTGGGTTGGAAGGGACATTAAAGCTCATCCATGCCCTGAATTACTGCTCAAGGTTTTCCTTCCTAGGAACCAGCCCAGGCTGGAATTATTGGGGCTTTCAGCTGAAGATTTAAAGCAAATCTGATGCTTCCTACAAGTACCCCCACATTGCCTCCATATGGGTTGGTCCCTTTGTGCTGCTGCTGTCAAAACCTGGCAACATTCTGCAAATTCAAGGAAATGCAAATGAAAACTGGAGGGGAAGCCTGGGCAGGTGTGTGGAGGGAAAAGCTCCTGGTCCCTGACCTTTTACCAACAGAATATTTTAAATCAGCTGAGGAAGGGAGAGATGCCTGGATCTGGGGGGAGATAAATGGAGAGGATGGAGCAGGAGATCTGGGATCAGGGTTCAGATCCTTAGGGATCTGCCACAGCCCTGGTGCATCTTCCCAAGCCTTGGGAGGGCTCAGGGAGCCAGGGAGCAGCTCCCAGAGCCAGGCACAGCCCCAGAGCTCTCCCAGCTGGGGCAGCTGCAGCCTCTGCCAAGCTCCTGGTGGCAGCTCCCAGCCTGCCAGGCTGGGAAGGGACCCCAGAACTCACTGATGTCACATCCAGGAAATTAATTACAAGCAGGATTTGGAAAAAGTACTTGTGGAAGTGGTTGTGTTCCCTTGGGAGAATTTTTTTCCAGGCAAACCTGTGGTTAATCAGGATGCTGGACCCTGGGGCTGAGGGGTCTCTGTGATTGTTGGTGAGCAAAAGGGAGAGCAGCTACAGTGTTCTGCTGGGGGTTCCTGCTTCCCTGCCCTGCCCCTGCCCCCCTGGCACAGTCTGGGTGTGCCTGTGCCCCTCACCCTGCACAAAGCACTGTGTTTTCTCCAGCAGCACCCTCACTGCCAGGGCAGGAGTGCCTGTGCCAGCACAGCTCCCAGCTCCAGTGTCCAGCCTGGACAACTCCCAGGGATCCAGGGGCAGCCACAGCTGCTCTGGGCACCTGTGCCAGGGCTTCCTCCCTCATGGTGGAATTTCTTCCTCAGCAATCTCAACCTACTCCCTTCCAGTCTGAACCCATTCCCCCTTGTCCTGTCACTGCAGTTCCTGATGAATTGTCTCTCTCCAGGTTCCCTGCAGCCCCTTCAGGTCCTGGCAGGGCTGTGAGGTCTCCACACAACCTTCCCCTTTCCAGTCCTCACACCCAGCTGGGTTTTTGGTGAGCACTGTATGCTTTGTTTGCACCTTCTGCTTCATCCTGAGCACCTTTTGTTGTGTTAGGCAAATAACAGAACTGGAAAAGGTGGCAGCAGCAAATCCCTAGTTTTTCTGTGGATGATTTCCTGCAAACACTCATTTCTAGGAGCCTGCTGGTCAGAGCTGGCTGCACACCCCAGCCCAGCCAGCCTCCCTCTCAGAGTGCTGCTGAATTATTTGCCACGACTTGCCCTTGGCTATTTTCTGGGGGTGATTAATGATGTACCTTGGGTGCTCTTCTCTTGTTTTGCTTTTTCTCTCCATGACCGGAGCACTGAAACAAGAGCAGTGAAATGAGGAAATCCAAGTTGCCACTTGGACTTCCAGCAGGAATTCCAGAGCCAGCACACATCGATGTGAGAGCTGGCAAGGCTCTGTGACCTGCTGGCAGCTCCTCAGGCCATTGCTGAGTGTTTAACCTGTCCCCTGTGGCACAACCCAAACACACTGCTCCTTCCCAGCCCCTGCAGGCACACCAGGCATCCACAGCATCTTCCTGTTTAAGGAAAATCAACATCTTCGGGAACCTGATGGACTGGACGTGCGTCCTTTTCCCCAGCCAGGGCTGAGGTGTGAGGGGAGGGCCGAATTCCTGGGAGCCACAGGCCCAGAGGCCGAGGGCAAACTTTAATTCAGTTTATTCTGGGGCAGTTCATGGTCACCTGTGCCACACCAGGGCTTTGCTTCTCCACCCTGAGAGGAGCTGGGCACGAATCCAGCCCTGTTCCTTGCCAGCTGAGCCCCTCGGGCACAGGGGGCTGCTGCTGCTGCTGCTTGGCCCAGCCGTGTCCAGGGAAGGGCTGGGCACCTCTGGGGTGGCTTTGAGCTGGGATGGAGGAACGTGGCCCCAAGCCCCAGTCAGAGGTGAGGCAGTGGCCAGCACAGGCACTTAAAGCCCTCAGCAGGGAAAGGGAAATGTTTTCCTTTTCCAGGCCTGGCAGTGAGTTCTGTGCCATCCTGTGGTGCTGTTGGGGCTGGTGCAGGTGTGGAGTGGCACCAGCTCCTGTCCCAGCCCCAGCAGGAGCTGGGCTGTGTCTGCTGCTCACACACAGCAGAGGGGCTGTGGGTCACACAGCCACAAAAATGGCATTTTGCTGCCACAAAAACAGCATTTTGGTGCCACAAAGGGCTACCACAGCTCCTGTGAACAGCCTGGGCTGCACCTGGAAGGGCAGAGCCAGGTTGCACATGGGAATGGGGCTGTGGAGGCCAGACCCAAAGGAATGGATGTGGGGGATGCTGCAGTCCAGGCTGCATCTCTGGTCCCAGCTGCAGACTTGGATCTGCAACATCTCAGTCGAGTGAGCCGATTCTGCACCTGTTTGGTTAAAAACCATCAGCAGTGCCCCTCCTGAGCCTTCTCTGCTGCTTCCCTTCCTGCAAAACAAACAGGAACTGGGCTGGGACTGTTCTCGTGGCAGCTCTACACAGGACAAAAATGCACACACGTTCTGGCATCTGCTCCTTTTCCCCAGTAAACTGCAAAACCAACACACACAAATATGTTTATGAGAATGGGCCAGAAAAGCAGCTGGTTCATCAAAGCCTGGGGGCACGCTGGGCTCTGCCGGGCCGGCGTTCAGCGGGCTCCTGTGTATTTATAAAGTGAGAAAGTGGAGCACATTTGAACATGCAGGTGTGTAAATATTCCTGCCAGACCTGCTGCAGTGTTTGAAGTCTCCCTGAAGCCGCTGCTCTGACTCACCCCCTGCCCAGGGAATGCTGCCCTGGGCAGAGCTGCTCTGCCAGCCTGGAGCTGGCACCTCTGGCAGTCCAGGACAGCCCTGGACAGGGGGACAGTGCCCAGGACAGAGGGAC
>NW_015379262.1:740722-742419 GCF_001522545.3 Parus major | reverse complement strand
GCAGGGCTGGGTGAGGCTGCCCTGGGCTGGGTGAGTTGGGGGTGCCTCCATGGAGGTGCTGCAGGCAGATGTGGGGCTGAGAATTTGTTTCCTTGGCCTGGCACCCATGGAAGGAGGCTGCAGCTTCTCTGCCCATGTGGAAAATCCAGCTCAGTTCTAAGCCAGGGGTTGCACTTATTGTTCCAAGCCCCAGCCATCCTGAGCAGGGGGAGCAGTGCTGGCACAGGACACGCAGGGCAGATGCAGCACAAATATTCAGTCACCACTTCCCAACCCTGCTTTCCTCTGGGTGCTGTCACTGCTGCAGATGGAAAAGTAAATCCTCCCCTAATAAAACACGTGCACACACCTGAACAGCCAGAACCCAGCCCAGCCTTCCCCAGCAGGCTCCTGCACGCTTTCTGTCCACTGTGCAGCAATCCAGGGCTTTAGCTAAGCACAGGCTGATGTGCGCCTACAAAATGAGTTTTCCCTAATTTTAATCTCCTTTTCTGTGTGTAGCTGGAGTGTCCAAAGCTAAACAAAACAATTCTTTTTTATTTATTTATTTTTTTAAAATATCTATTTAGTTATTTAGTTATTTAGTTATTTTCAGACAGGCCTTCTACATGGAATGTTTAGAGTGGAATTATGGAATGGTTTGGGTTGGAAGGGCCCTTAAAGCCCACCCCTGCCATGGCAGGGACACCCTCCACTGTCCCAGGGTGCTCCAAGCCCTGTCCAGCCTGGCCTGGGACACTTCCAGGGACCCAGGGATGTTTGGATGACATGGGTTGGAAACAGCCTCAGACTGAATTTTGATGTAGAAAGTTGGGAATAATTGTTTCTGTGGTTCCTGGTGCAGGAGCTCCCCAGTGTGAACAATATTTCCACCAGGATAAAGAAAGTCAGGAATTTCACCTTTCAAAGTGAGCTGAAGAAATCACCCATGGGTGTTACCTGATTGGATTTTCCAACCTCAGAGTTTATTTTCATTCAATTATAGGAATTTTCTAATTCTGCTAAGCTCTGTGGAAGAGCTTGTCCAGCTTCCACTGACTCTCAACAGTGGAATAACAACCCCTGAGCTGGATCCATTCCCACATCCTCACCTTCCCCTCGCTCATCATGACACTGATGAAAGCCACTAGATGTCACTGCTATATTGCACTAATGAAGTAAAAATAATATTTTTCTGGCAATAAATGTCCTGACTCATAAGGAAGTTGGTTTATAAAAGCTGTGGATAGTTTGGATTTCTTCCAGTTAAAAAACAAAACAAAACTTCTTTTTCTTTTCTTTTTTATTTCACTAAAAATATTGGATCCAAGTTCAAAACACTCATTTCACAAATAACATTGATTTGTATTTTAAAAGGAGGAATACTTTGAAGTTAATACCAAGTAAAGAAACGTGGTCTGTGGCTCTGTGAACTGAGACTATGGGAAAAAATTATATCTGAAGGTCTGCAGCGCTAAAGATGAGTCTTGACTAAAGGCAGGGCTGGAGATGGTCAGGAATATTCCTGTTCCTCAGCAGAGAGGGAGGCAAAGGGCCAGTGGAGTTACAGGAATAGCAGCAATAATGTTGTATTAATGTGTCATTCCAGGCTGTCCCTGCCCTCAGCAGACACTGGAGCTGCCCTGGGAAGGGCTGTCCCAGTCCCAGCCCCATCTCCGTCCCCATCCCTGTCCCCGTCCCCATCCCATCCCATCCCA
>NW_015379262.1:725316-739699 GCF_001522545.3 Parus major | reverse complement strand
TGGGATCCATGGGATGAGATGGGATGGAATCCATGGGATGGGATGGGATGTTGGAGTTATTGGAAGTTTACTGAGAGCTGTTCCCCACAGTGAGGGGGAGCCTGAGTGCAGTTGCAGAGGAGCAGAGCCCTGTCCCCATGCCTGGCAGCAGGAAAGGTGTCTGCTTTGGGATTCCTGCCCAAGGATGGAGAAGAGCCATGCTGTGGGACCCTGTGTGAGGGAAAACAATTGGGGTTCCTGGCAGGAGGGTGCTCAGCCTGTGTCCTCTGTGTGAAATGAGTGGAACCCATGCTCTGGGCTTTCAGGAGCAGCTCTTTGGCACCAGAGGTGGGCAAGTGCTTTCTGAAGTGCCAAAGCCACCGAGCAGGGAAGAGCTCCTGTGTGCCTGCTCTGCCCAGCAGTGCCTCTGTTTGCAGGTGAATTAGCACAGCTGGAGCGGGGGAATTTCTGCCTTGGGAAGCACCTGGGGACTAATGGTGCTGGATCACTGCAGGCTCCTATTGATCACCTGGCATCCAACAAAATCCTCCCCCAGAGCCATGCCCAGGCACCCAGGGCGACTGGAACTGGAGGGAAATCCCTCCTGATGGGCAGTGCTGCAGAGTTCGTGTGTTCCATGGCCAGGTGAACTCCCAGCCAGAGCAGGACTGAGACAGAGAAACACAGAAAGGCAAGAATAACTCACTTCCCTGGCTCAAGTTACTGACAAAGGCATGAAAGCCTCAGCCTGGAGGATGAATTATGAGCTATCAACCCAACCAGAGCCATAATAAGAAGGGAGGAATCAGATGAGTAAGGCAATAGGGGAAAAGCAAACACTGTGAGTAATGGCAACACGAGGCTGGTTCCCTAGAAGTTGTCTGACCACATTAGATAGCACAGCTCAGTGCCTGGGGCTGGGCCCAGTGTCTAGAGAATAAATCAAATGGGTTTTTTGTTGTTGATAAAACGTTCTCTCCACAGCAGATGGATTTAATATTTCCTGGACCCATACTGTCCAAGCGCAGCAGTGGGGATGCTTTTCCAGGTCTGCACTATTGATGGCTTCGTTTCCAAGGGGTGCAGGCTCTGAGAGCCCTCCCAGGACTTGTTGCTATAAACTGTGAGGGGAGGATCTTTGTCTCCCTCTCCCCTTTGATTCCTTCCTCAGTTTATTGACTTTCTTTGCTCCTGATCCATTTCACTTCCCTCGGCCCAGTTAATTCCTCCCACCCTTCCTCCCACTTCCTTCTCTCCCCTGCTCCTCCTTTCCTGGCATTTCCCTGCTCTCTCTCCCTGCTCAGGGTGTGGGACCATGGATTGGGATGAACTCCTTGGCTGTGGGAGTGTGAGGCACTGTCACAGGATGCCCAGAGAACCTGAGGATGCCCGCTGGGTTCCGTGCATGAGCAGATCCAGCTGCCAGGAGACTCTGTGAATCCACAGGAACTGAGGAATAGGCATTGCCAGCTTCCCCAGTGGGATCTGACCCAGGCTCTGGAACCAGGGAGGTGGAAAGGATCTGGGCTAAACCCCTACCAAAAGGCTCTTGCCCATGGGAATTTACATTCTACCCTCTCTCCTCTTTCAGCTCTGTCAGAGGGGCTGGATTTGCCATGAACCCAACCTTCCATTCTCTGGAAAAGCTGCGGGTTCATCTTCATCTTCTCCCTTCTGCTCACAGCTGCCAGTGTGCTCTGGAGGGCACCAGAGGGGCTCATTTGCTCTGAGGTTGTCCTCAGACAGAGCATTTTGATTCCAGGCAGGTGTGGGACCTGCCCAGCCCTGGAGCTGCCCCCTGCCCTGGCCAAGGGCACCACTCCCACCACAGCGACCCCAATTACACCAGCAGCTAATTGAAACAGCAGAGGAACGAGAGCCTGGCAGGGAAGGTGAGCTTTGGCTGTGGAGAAAATACAAAATGGTCCTTAACTGGCTGTGAACCCTTCAAAGCCCAGCTTTACACACAAAACACATTGACCACAACTAAGCCAAGAAAAGAGCAACATCTTATGGGCCAAGTGCCCCAGCAGTTCTGCAGGACCAGTCCTGCCCCCATCCTGAGCTTAGATTATATTTTTCAGCAAAAATTTAGATATACAATTAAGAATCCCATGCTTTTTGCTGTCTTTCCCAGAAAAGGGAATCACTGCAAAATGTTTTGAGTAACAGAAAAAAAACCTAGCTGTTAGTGATTAGTGGTTTATTTATTTTCTCAACTAATTCATTAAAAGAAGCTGAATTTAATGCCTTACTCAGCCTGTAAAGCCTTCCTCCTCGTCTCCTCCAGCCCACTTCCTCTGAGTTCAGCACTTCCTGCAGGTAGATGTGCTGCTCACTGCTGTTCCACAATGACTAAGTTCTCCTGAACTGTGTTATGGTTTAATAACAACAGGAATTAGGTTTGCTGCTACCAAAACCATTTTATTATGACACATCCAAAGACACGAAACCCTCTTGTGCAATAATAAGGGGAAAAAAGAAATCTTTCCATCTACTTGTACAAAAGAAGCCTCAAGAGATCGGTGCTATAATAAGAAGAAAACAAACATGATTCAGGTTAGAAAAATGCAGCTAGTATGTCTAAAGGAAACTGCAAGTGCTTAATCAAACAGGGATTTGGGAAGCAGTGTTGTTAGATACCACCTGGGAGCAAATGAGATAATGAACAGATAATTAGGCTTTTTGCTGAAATGGCAGTGTCAGCATGGGATTTGGGATATTGTGTCCAGCTGTGTGCATCCCAAATGGAAGGGAGGCACAAAAGAGTTGTGGGGATTGAGTAGCCATGGAATAAGCACGTGAGGGACACAAAAGAATTGGAAAAGAAATGGGGGAAATAATTAATAAGAAAGCAAATATTGAGAGTTTGACTAAGGGATGGCACAAGGAAGTGTGAAGGAGTTCAAATATGGGGAAGCCCTAAAGGGAAGAGGAGCCAGGCAGGGAAATGCACGAGGGAGAATCTGAAGGGTGTGAGGAAAGACAGAGGCTGACAAGCAAGAAAGGACTGTGAGACCTCTTAACACTCAGATTATTTGAAGGAACTACATGGCAGCACCAGGGAGCCCTGGACTGGCAGCTGGAGTGACTTTGGGCAGAAGGAGGAGGAAGGGCTGAGAAAGCAGAATTGAGGTCAGTTCATAAGCCCAGGGCTGACCCAGCTCATCCCACAGCTGCACCTTGGGGTTTTCCTGTCCCAGCTCAGCGGTGCCAAGGCTGGGTCAGGTTAGTGGGGCTCATTCAGGTCTCTTCTGCAAGTGCTGTGAAGGCTTGGGCTGCTCAGGGCTGCTGCTGCTCCCAGGGAAAGGAGGGCCAAGGTGCAAGGCGAAGGTGAGCACAGGGATTTTTCTGCTTTGGTACTGCAGCCCCTCTGGCCAGAGATCAGAGATGAAGAGACAATCTAAAGCTTTTATTGACAACAAAAAGTTGAAGGAATCTTTTCAAACCTTATGGGGAAAGGTTCACTTTGATTCGTGTCCGACTTTCTCTGGCCTATTTTCACAGCTTTCCCTATTACATGGGGTATCAGATGAAAAATAAAATTGCTGATACCTGGGAGGTTTTGGGGCTGGTTGTGACCTCTGTCTGACCTGAGTAGGAGCCACAGAGATAGAAAACTGAAAGTCTGCAAGAGCTTGCAGAGCATGGGAGCAGAGCCATGACCTGCAAGTCCCTCCTGGTGGCTCCTGGAGCTGCCAGCAGAGCAGTGGGAAGAGAATCAGCACATCCTCACACCTCCCTGGGCAGGGAGAGCTCCCTGGAATCAGCACCTCCCTGCTGGGTGCAGGGTGCCAGCCTGAATTCCTCACATAGCAGCCTTTGAGCCACAGGCAGCTGCCAATGCAGCTCTGGCCCTGCCAGGCCAAACAAAAAGTTCCTCTTGAATATTAAAATTAGAAATAAGAGCTCGCTCAGTTGGACATCACAATGAGAGCGGTGGCTCAGGCTGGTGTGGGGTGGTTCTGACAGGTTTAGGGCTCTCTCCCCTCCTTTCCAGGGCTGCCCTGTTGTGACCTGTCCCACTCTAACTCAGGACTGCCCAGCACTGGGTCTGGCACGGGGGAGCAGCAATGCAGGCCGTGAAAAAAGCCAGAGGGAGTTTCCTTCTTACTTAGAAGCCTTTTTAACAGTGCTTTGATGATGCACTGAACCTCTGAGGTACATGTTACCTCCATCTCTTTGGGGACAGACACGTGAAGAAAGGGGATGAGGAGCTTGGGGGAATCCAAGGAGCAGAGCCTGGTGTCCTGTGGAGTTGTCCAGCACAACAAATAAACAAACAAATGACTTAGAGAAGAGGAAGTCCTGAAGTTTCAATACTGCTTGCAGCACAAAAAGGGTCTTTGCTCCATAACTCCCATCAGGAAAATGGAGACGTTCTCTGCCTGGATGGAAATCCACTGTGTCCTTGGGAAGGGGCAGAGGTGTCAGGCACACACCGAGAGAGACCCTTGGTCTGTGCCCAGCACTGCTCACCTACAACAGCAGGGCTTGGGGGCCAGACAGTGGAGGCTGGGAATAAAAAGCCAGCCCTGAAGCCGAGACTTGACTGACTTTGGCTGTTAATGGACTTGTCCCTGGGGCAGCTGGACTGTGACCTGCACCAACAGTAAAATTTGTTCTTTCACAGTTCAAGTATTTTAGCTGCCATTAATAAAAACACAGCCTATTTTTTGCATCCCAGCAGAGCCTGATTTCTCTGTCACTGTGGAACAGCGAGCAGTTAAAGCTTCATCCTCATCTGAGCCTGGCTTGGCCGGGGAGCTCTGCAGCTGCAGCTCTGAGAGCAGCGTTAGGCCTGGCTCCGAGACACGACTGCAGTGGGACTTTGTGGGGTGGGAGGGGTGGTTGTTAACTCGAATTGCAGACTTCTGGGCTGTTTTCTCTTTGATTCTTGGTAGTGAAATGTTCTTTCCTCGCTAAAGCTTCGCCCTGCTCCAGCCCAGCCCTGGGGTGTGCAGCAGACCCTGCTCAGCGATGCCAGCTCTCCCCTGCCATGGCTGGGATGCTCCTGGGCACGCAGAGCCAGCAGGGCTTGCCACTGGGTGAGACTCCTACATCAAAGAGCTTCACAAGCAGAACCTCCAATGTGTTTGAGGTTTGCCCATCACTGCAGGATACTTCCCAAGAGCATATTTGCTCATTAAAAAGCAGCCAGGCTTGTTCCTGAGGGCGTTCTGGTTTGTTTGGATCCGAGGCTGCCTCCAGGATCAATGGGAGTGTGCTCTTGGAAAGGGCTGTGCAGAGATGGGGAAACCTCAAACATTTTGGAGGTTCAGTTTGGAAACCTCTCTGGTTTGGAAGCTCACCAAAAGCATGTCATGAGATGGTTGGAAGGCTGGGTGGGGTTTACATCTGAGGATAGAGTGCAAAAGTGAGAATTGTTTAGCTTGGAAGAAGAAAGGGTTGGAGAGTATGTGAGTGAGGTGTTTAAGAAAGGTACTGTGAAAACTAATCCACTCCTCAAGTTAACTTTCCTCCCTTACATGAGAGCAAGGGGTCATTTAGCAAAAAATGAAACGGAAATTATTTTATCACGGACCATTTAACTGGGCTACTTAGAAGTCCTGATCCCCAAAGGCAAAGACAAGAACTGGTACAAACAGCTTGATTTAACAGAAATGCCATTGACTTTGAGACTGTTGTGTTTCCCTAAGCAGTTTTCCCTCTGTGATTTGCCTGAGAAGGTTTTACATGAATTGGGCCCCTCAGCACAGCAGGGACAGGAGCTCCTGGAGCTGAGGAAGGGCCTGGAGCATCTCCGTGCCCAGGAGAGGCTGAGGGAGCTGGGGCTGCTCAGCCTGGAGAGGAGCCCCAGCTGAGAGGGGCCCTCAGCCCTGGGTGTCCTTGAGTGTTCCTGGGTGTCCCTGGGTATCTCTGGGTGTCCCTGGGTGTCCCTGAGTCTCCCTGAGTGTCTCTGGGTGTTCCTGGGTGCAGGGAGGGTCAGAACTTCTGCCCTGGGCAGCGAGCAGGTTGTGCAGAGAGGCTGTGCAGTGTCCCTCACTGGGGATATTCCAGATATTGCTGTGCCCTGAGCTCTGGGATGGCCCTGCTGGAGCAGGGAGGTGGCACCAGCTGAGCCCCTGTGTGCCCTCCCAGCCTGACCTGGTCTGGGACCCTGGGAATTAGAAAGGAGAACAGTCCTACCTGGGGGCTTTTACAGCATTTCACTCAACAGGCTTCAATCCAAACTTCAGGCTTTTACTCAGGATCTGACCTTGCCCAGATTTTTGGGTGGCTTGGACAGAAACTGCTGGGGCAGTCTTGGGACTGTTCAGACATTTAACAATGACTTTCATGAGATTTTTGAAAGTTCTTACATGACAAAATCCAGTCGGGAATCCATCATGGATGGATGGAAATGTCAACCAGGGGCATTTTTATCTCAAGAGCTTTTGGACCCAAAATCCCAATTTTTTCTAATGAGGCTCCCAGTAACACAGCAGGTAACCAGCACCCCCTCCTCTAAAGGGGACCTTGAGCTGGCAGGTTCCTCTTGAAGATTATCAGTCAGCAAGGACAAAGTTAAAGTCTGCCAGGGCTGGAATAGCACATGGATCCAGGAATAGAGCCTCTCCCTGGGACAGGTGTAGTTATATAAAATATATATAATATATAATATGAAAAAATATATAATATAAAAGATCTATTTATATATAATATATATACTATAAATATATATATATAATATATATATAAATCCCAGTATAGCTGGGATTGCTCAGGCTCCTGTGCTGAATGAACTCACCACTGGATGTCATTGTTCCTCTGTCGGAAAGCGTCGGGGACACTTTTATTTGGCAGTAGAATTGTTTATAGTGTCTGGGTTTCTCCTCCCCGAGGAGCCAGCCCCTCACACGGGACATTCAGGTGTTGGCACCTCTTCCCCAGCTGTTTGGCCAGGGCGGGTGGGGTTCTCATCCTGCCATGGATTCGGGCTCCCGAAGAGCCGGGGGTCCAGGCCAGCCCATCCTCCCTCATGCCCTTCATCTTCCCTACAAAGGGCTGAATCCCTTTTTTCTCCTTTCTAGCTCAGTCCAGCGTTTGAAATTTGATGAATTATGATGTCAGTCGGTTTTCCCTGTTCCTTCTGCTCGTGTTTGTGTCATCCTCAAGATTCCCCTTCCAGGTGCAGATCAGCCTTGGGGAGGAGTGGTCAGCTGAAAGGCAAACAAGTCACACAAGCACAACCCAGAACCTTCTCCAATTCAACATCTACCTTGGCTTTCTGCTTGTTCTGGATTTGCTTCTGATCCCCTCTCACTGCCAGTTCTCCACCACAACCCCTTCATTATTTTTTAAATCTTAAAATATATCATGAAAGTATGGAATATCCTGAGTTTGAGGGACTCGCTGGGACCATCCAGGCCAGCTCCTGGCCCCTGCTGTCCCCAGGACAGGGCTGTCCCTCCTGGCTCCAGGCACTGTGACTTGGATTTGTGCAGGTATAACTAACACAGAACATTAAAACTGTTTGGTATTTAAGTATTTATATTTAGTATTTATAGATATAATATTTATAATGTGAGATATATATATATTTATAATAGGTGTATTTAGTATTTAAGGAACATGGGATTTTACCTTGTTAGTTCCTGACCTGAGCACATATAAGGGCTTAATTATTTTGATTGTATTAATTTGAATGCAGTCTCAGCTGATGAGGGGAGAAGCTGCTGTGCCTCCTGTGATGCTGCTGTCCCCATGCTCTGTGCCTTTCCCCAGGACATTTGGGACATTTGGGACCTCTGCAGGGGGAGGAACCAAACCACGGGCAGAGCATTCCCGAGCAGGGTCCGACCTTCCCTGTGCCATTTCCTGACATGCCAAGGCTCAGTGCCAGCAGGAGGCTTGCAGAGCTCTTATCTCTCAACCTCCTACCTGGGAGAAAAAGTGAATTAAGCCATTAATTACTCCTGGAGCAAGAGACAGGAACACCTTTGAGTGTCACCCTGCTAAACCAGACCAGCTCTCGCCCCCTCCGCTGTCTCTCGTGTGCCCAGCAGCTCAGGCAGAACGGGTGAGGCATTTTGAAAACTGCTTTTCTGATCTCAGGTGTGGTGGCCTGCAGGACAGTGAGAGCCTGCTTGCTCAGATGAGCTGTCCATTGTTCGTTAATAAATAATTTTTTAGTAAATCCTGATGCTTCACACGCTCCTCACGCCAGGCCCGGGGCAGTGCACTGCAGGCAGAGATGGATCCGAGTGCCCCCCTCTTTCCACACCAAACCAGGAGCTGTTCTGGGAGCAAAAGCATGGAAGGGAAAGGAACTCGAGCACCTTGTTTCACTCAGGGCTCTGGAAGAGATGGAGAGCCTCAAAAAGACGGCACAGAAAATAATCAAACAGTTCTGTCAGACGGTCTGCATCCAATCCCTGAGAGATTTTGGGGGTAACTGAAGGTAATTTGTAATTCAACAGAGAGATGATGGAGCTCTTTGTGGGCTACAGGAATTTAGGAGATCTGTGAGGCAATGAAACCATGAGGCAACTGCAGAGTGTAAGGATAGATTAATTATAATTAAATTATTAATTTCTCTGGCAAATGAAAACAGAAAAAAAGATTTGACATCTCACACAAACTGTTTTGGGATTGGATAAAGTGGAGGTTTTTTGAGTTTTAAGATGAAAGTGTGTTATAATTTCAAATGAGGCTGCAATGACACCACAGAATTGCTGATCTATGTGGGTTTGGGATCTTGGGGTTAAAACCCACATGAAAACAGTATTTGTTAACTTGTGCTCCTGTTACCTGACTTTGTCATGAGGGCTGCAGCAGAGAGGGGTGTACTCTGCTCATTGTAATTAATTTTGTATCCTTTTCATAGTTTTACCTTTTATCTGGAGGAGTGGTGTCTCTGGCAGTGGGGTGAGTAATGAACCAGGGGCTGCTTGGGGTGCCTGATGGAGCAGTGAGACCTGAATCCCTGCTGGGTTTAGCTCAGAGTGACTCCAGAGGTCACCTGGTGTAACAGAGGAGCTCTGGGAGCAGGAGATGCTCCTGTCAAAGCCACCCTTGTCAGGCAGCTGGAAAACCTCAGCCTGACTTTGGGGGCTGTGGGTCTGTTCTGCTCCTCCACAGTGCCAGGGAGGAGGAGTTCACTGCCAAATGTCGCCCTGAAAACTCAGCTTTTGAGCTTGCTGACATGGTTTTCTAAGGACTTTCCCAGGACAGTAACTGTAAACATAGATATGTGTACATTCTTTCTGTTCCATGTCTTGTGATGGGCATCTCTCATGGCCAGTGCAGTGAGAAAGTGTTATCCTGACCATCCAATCCCTGGCCATGGTCACAAGCCTATAAATCCTGGGAGGAAAAATAAACTCTGCTCTTCTTTTCACCACACCTCGACCTGTGTCCGTGTGATCTATTCATCTTCAGCGGTAACAGCCAAATGCTTTGGATTTTCCATAGGAGTGTAACACATAACTCCTTTTGGGTGCCTTGAAAAATGCCCCTTGGAGTCCTGCTGGGGCTAAATTAAAAGCAATTTGTTAATTAAAGGCAGTTAGTCTCATTCCAGGCACTGAATCCCCAGGGAGCAAAGCTCCCCTTGCCCCAAGGCCAGCTCCAGGAGCTCTGCTGGATGCTCCCAGGGAATGTCCACACAGGAATCCGCTGACCAAGGGAACAACAGCTCAGAGCCTCAGCTTGTTTGCTAACAAATTAAACTCCTGCTTGTTTCCCCAGATTGCAGCTGTGACCTGGACATTTTGCAGCTGCTATGCCATTAACTAGGAGTTCATGGTATTGCCAAGGAAAGATATGAAAGAAATCATTTTCAAGTGGTAGATTTGACTTATCTTCTTGTTCTAGGGGCTCTAAAGTGGATTTCAGCCCTGTTCACTCACAGCCATGTCAGACTCAATTACCCAAATCAAGCCTGTTCCCAAATGCCTGAAACTGTTTCAGTGTCAGGAGGTCTCTGTAACACTTCTCAGAGCTCTGACCTAGCAAATGTGCCCGCTGGAGCTGCTCTTTTGATTTTTTCCCAACACCTAAAATCCAATTGCCTGAAGCAAGTGCTTGGTGAGAGACCCAGTGAGCAGCACAGTGTGGGGGGAGAGGCCAGAACACTGCAAGGTTAACTCAGACAGAGCTGGGTGCAGCCCCAGATATGCTGAACAGTAAAAATGACCATGCCACTCTTGAGGCTTAAATCCAGATTTTGATAATGACTGGAAAGGACAGTGATAAATTTCTCTCAGATGTAGAAGGCCTAGGCACACAGTGTTCTCTGTGGCTTCTCTGGAAGAGAACTTCAGGTAGTGCTGAGGCCAAGCTGCATCCCTCAGGCTGTGGTTCCTCACCAGCACAGCCCCCTGAGCCCACGGCTTTTATTCAAATCCCCAAGTGTTGTTCAGAGTGATTCAGAACTGCCAGTGCTGGACCCTGGAGTCTTGGTCACAGCCTTCATCAAGGAGCCTCTGACAGCACCATCCCAAGCAGGCTCCTTTCCTTTCCCAAAGGAATCAGACACATATTCTGCTCTTTGAGGCCCAGCCTCCAATTTAGAAAATGCCCTTTTCCATTTAGAAAATGCGCTTTTCCACTGAGCCAAGGAGCGACTGCTTGGCTGGCAGCAGCTGGCACCAGGAGAGCACCAGGAGAGCACCAGGAGAGCACCAGGAGAGCACCAGGAGGGCACCAGGAGAGCACCAGGAGGAGGCCAGGGAGCACCATGCTCTAAGGCTCCTCAGCTCAGCAGGCTCCAGCAGCTCCCTGGGCAGCCTCAGCCCTGCCCTGAGGGGCTTGGACATGGACGGGCTCTGGTTTTCTCTCTGATGGGATCCTGGGCTGCACCTCCCGGGTTATCTCTGTGACAAGGCACCTGCAGGTGCTCTCAAGAGCCACCTGCTGTGTCAGGCAGGGCTGATGGGGATGTCTGGAGCACTTGGAGTTGAATCCTTCTGTTGAATCTGCCCTTCCCGATGTGCCCGGGTGCGCTGCTGCGTGTGCTGGGAAGTGTAAGAGATATGTGTGTGTGTGTGTGTGTGTAAGAGATGATGCGCAGAGCCTGAGAGTTTATAAACTCCTTTTTGGGCCAAAGACTTCTCTGAGGGGGATTACTGCAAGTTTTAACTTCTGCAGCTGTTTCTCTGTGTTCATAAAAATTCAAAGCTCCGTCTCATGTTACACCAGGCTGGAGCAGCTGTGTTCGAGTTTCAGGTACTGCCCACTGCAGATTGCTCCTGGTTCACAGCAGCAAAAGCATTGCACAACTGGTATGAATTTGTCTTTTAGTGAAGCTCCTGGTCCTTATCTCTCTGAGTAACCAGTCCAAAACTCCTCTTACTGTCGGATCTCCCATGATACTCATTCCTGCCACTACTTCCAGCTCTCACAGTTTCAGCACGAATCTCTTGGAGCTGCATTTGCGTTATGATGAAACACATCAGGCATCACACCCTGCTCTTGCCTGGGTGAAAAGCCTGCCTGGGTTGGATCCCTTACCTGCTTCCTCCTCCCAGGTGGGTGCTGGGGAGGGCAGGCAGCTCTCTGACCTTCCCTGGGGAGCTGAAACAGAAGGTGAGGTGGGAGAGGGGGCGAGAGGGAAAGAACCCAGCCTTGTAGCTGGTAAAATACCTTTGCCTCTCTCTGGGCATCAGGCCACTCTGCTGTGAGGTTTGAAGGAAAACCAATGGTCTCTTAGAGGAGCAGTGGCTTCAGCAAAACAGAAGCTCAAAGACAAAATATTGGCAAATGATAGAAAATAATTAAGCAACTGTGAGTTTGGGGGACAGCAGAAGTTTTGTATCATCAGACAGCGCCTCATGCCAAACCACAACCCTTCCTCTGTTCCAGTGAGGCTTTCTGTGAGTCTGGGAGAGCTGCCTCAAACTAGAGAAGAAACAAAAAGAAGAGTCTGAACGTCAAGGGGTAGGGCACCAGCTATTTTGAAAATGCCTGCTTGTTTTCCAAGCAGAGCTGTGCCAGGTGGGAGCAGCCCGGGGACATCCCCAGGAGGTGTGTGGGGACCTGTCCTGAGGGAACCTTCCCTTCCCTGCTGGCAGGGACCAGGAGCCTGCTCTGGGCTGGATCTGACTGCATCTGTCAGAGGGGTCACCCCAGACCTCCCTGCTCTCTGTGTCCACTGGGACTTGCAAGGCAGTGATAGCCATTTAGTATTTTATGCAGATTTAACCTCATTACCCAATTTGTGTGTAGGAGCATCTGCCTGGCTAGACCTAACAGGTTCTGTTTTGTAGAAATGCAGATACCTTCTTTTCCTCCTCCCTTCCCCTCTTGGGCAGTGCTTCCCAATCTCAGCTTTTTTATTTCCTTGTCCTGGTGCCGGGCTGGCATCACAGCCTTTCCCTGTGCCTGCCCTGTTCACCCAAGTCTTCATTGCTGTGTTTGGACTGTCTTCAAGAAGGAAGCCCAGAACATCCTCTGGGCTTCTCCTTATGGAATAAGCAGATCCAAGTGGCAGTGGGAGCCATTCCCTGTGTCCTGTCCCTCCAGCCCTTGGGAATTCTCTCTCTCCATGTTTTCTGCAGCTCCTGCAGGCCCTGCAAGGCCACACTGAGCTCACCCCAAAGCTTCTCCTCTGCAGGTGAACATTGCCAGCTGTGGCAGCCTTTCCTCCCAGCAGAGCTGCTCCATCCCTCTGCTCATCCTGGAGCCTCCTCTGGCCTGGCTCCAGCAGCTCCAGGTGCTCCCTGTGCTGGGCCCGGGGCTGGGGCAGCTCTGCAGGTGGGGTCTCACCTGAGCACAGGGGCAGAATCCCCCTCCCTGCTGCGGGACCAGCCCCGGGCTGGGGGTTCTGGGTGCTGGGGCAGGTCCAGCTCTCACCCCCAGCACCCCCAGCACCCCCAGCTCCTTTTCTCAGGGCTGCTCCAACTGCTCATCCCAGCCATGGCCCACCAGCACTTGGTGCTGTTAAACCTCCTGAGGTTCCATTGGGCAACTTCTGGCGCCTGTCCAGGTCGCTCTGGATGCCACCCCATCCTTCAGGGGGGTGTGAATGGGGTCCCAGATGCTGCAGAAATGCATCCCTCAGCTGCAGGGGGTATTAAACATTGGCTCCTGCCAGGCTTTGGGGCTGGGGCACCTCTGGGCTGCCAGAACCTCTCTGACTGCTGCTGGGAGCTGCTTTCCCAAAACGGGAATGATTCTGCCTCTCATCCCCTGTCCTTTATCCTTGGGGTTCCACATGTAGCATTTGATAATGCTTGAGTTCAGGTCCTCAAGGATTTGTTTCCAAGAGCTGGATTCTCTGCTTTGTCACAATGAACTGGGAGGGGATGGAATAAAGGCTGTGCTGTGGCTCCATCCCTCCATCCCTAAAACAACCCCTCCTTTCTGCCTGGCCTTGTGCTTTCCTGACTTTTGCAGGACAGCCAGTCTGAGATAAATGTGATAGAGATGTAGCAATGAATGACACAGGTTATTGGGTGGAGCAAGCAGACTTTGTGGTTGCCTAAACCTGGTTTCCCTGAGAAAACAAGCCTAAAATCAAATGCCTCCCAGTAGGGGAGGACATGTGAAAAATATTTGCATAAGGAATATACAGTTCCCTAATTGTGGCATTTTCCATGTCTCTCAAAACCATTTAAAAGCTCCTTCTTAACCACCAGCTCTGTGGCTGTGGCACACTGGCTGGGCTTTTTGGCTAGCACTGCTGCTCTGCCTGAGGAGGAGGTCAGGTTTCACTCCCACAGCAGAATTACCCATCCTTGAGAGCCTCCAGAATGATCCTGACTCTGGAAGCCTCTTTTGGCTTCTGAGCTGCACAGAATCCCAGAATCCCAGAATCCCAGACCAGGTCAGGCTGGGTCACCTGGTGCCACCTCCCTGCTCCGGCAGGGCTATCCCAGAGCTTGGGGCACAGGAATATTTGGAATATCTCCAGTGAGGGACATTCCACAGCCTCTCTGGGCTCTACTCAGGGCTGGGCACTGCCCAGGTCAGAAGTTCTGCTCTTGTTCCAGGGAAATTCCTGGGATCAGTCCCTGCCCGCTCCTCTGGTGCCATGTTGCTTTTATAGCATAATACAAATAAGCAAAATTCTTTTGTGCTTCAGTGAGCAAATGTAATTGCTGGCAGATGTGAGTTTCAGGTTAGCACTCCCAAATTGCCCCAGGTTTACAGGGCTCTCCCCAAACCTGGCTGCAGCTCCAGGCTCTGGTTCAGCGATGGGAGAGAGAGGGCTGCACCACTGCAGCACACATGGGCAGTGGAGGCAAAACTGCTGAGAATCAGGGAATGTTCTGAGCTAGAAGGGGCCCACAGGGATCACTGAAATCCATCTCCTGGCCCTGCCCAGACCCCCCAGCAATCCCCCTGTGCATCCCTGTCCAAACGCTCCTGGAGCTCCGGCAGCCCCGGGGCCGTGCCCATTCCCTGGGGAGCCTCTGGGGGAAGAACCTTTCCCTGCTCTCCATCCCAAACCTCCCCC
>NW_015379262.1:718475-724637 GCF_001522545.3 Parus major | reverse complement strand
TCAGGATCAGTCCATGGTCATTGATCAGGATCAGTCCATGGTCATTGATCAGGATCAGTCCATGGTCATTGATCAGGATCAATCCATGGTCATTGCTGGAGCCCACATTGAGTGTCCCCAATGTCTCCTGATGCTGGCAGGCAGCCTTGGTGTTCCTTAAGGAAAAATGCAGCTTTGACACTTTCTTCTGTGACTTGCTCACCCAGAGATTTGTCTGGCCTACTCTTGAGCCATGCTGGTGTATTTTTTGGTAGCTCAGGATCACAGTGAAGTTTTCTGTAAAGTCTTTCCTGTTCTGGGTTGTTGAATCTTGTATTGAGCTGTGGCTGTAAGAAAATCCTGTTTTTATCACTGAACCAGTACACAGGAGGTCTGATTTAAGACTTTGTTACCCCAGAATTGTACAAGAAAAGTCTGAGGAAACCTGTGTGCATTTGTACAGTGGGTATCAGGGACAATACTGCAGAAATGCTTAATTCCAGTTGAATATTATAAGAGCCCTCCCTCTGAACATTTTGACAAAATTGGGTGCTACAGCTCTTGTTTGTCTACAGCTGGGTTGAGTCTCGTTCCTTCAGAAACCTTCCCTGGAATACAGGTGGGGAGAAATGATCACTGAATTCTCAGAGCAGTGCTTTGAGCAAAAAGCAGCGTTCTGGTGTTCTGCAGTAAAAATAGGATTAGCACAGATTTTTAGGAGGGAGGGTAATGGATCCATCCATCAACTTAGGAAAGTTCCATATGTGTCTATCTTATGTACAAAAACACAAGCTGGAAGGGTAGTAAGAACGTGCCTAATATCTTGGTGTTGGATGTGAAATGAAATGAAATGAAATGAAATGAAATGAAATGAAATGAAATGAAATGAAATGAAATGAAATGAGATGAAATGAAATTAAATACTCTGAGTTAGGGACACCTTGGCTGCAGCTCTTGCCAGGGTATCAGAGTGGCTCTGACAGCCCAGCTTTCCTGGGAGGAATTGCATTTCTGTGATATCAGCCCATGGTGGTCCAAATAACCCAAAGAAATGCGGATGTTTTCTGCAATTTGTCACACAACTGGAGGGTCTTCTCTCCTCTGAAGCACAGCAAACGCTCCTTCTCCTGCTGGAGCTGAGCCCCCCACTGTCAGCTACAGCTCTGGAGCAATTTTCATGCCTGCAGGGAGCTGCAGGAGGTGCTCCTGGTCACAGTGGCTCGCTCTGCTTTGGGCAGACACCAGATGGAATTTGGTGCCCTTCCACACGGATGGAAAGAAGGAGGATGCTGCAGAGCACAAAGCTCAGCCTCAAGCAGTTTGGAACAAACCCCGAGGGTTTCTGTGCCGAGGGCACCCCCAGTGCCCCGCAGAGGACAGCTGGGAGCAGCTGTGGGCATCACCCCCGGCACGGTGATGGATGGAGGAAATTCTGCGCAAACGCCACGGAGCCGCCGTGTCAGCGCGCTCCACGCTGGCTGTGGAACAAACCTCCCGCAGCTATAAGTCACAAATATGAAGTCTGTAGGAAAGTTGGAGAAGTGCTTTACAAGAACCTTTATTTTTCCTGCCGTGGATGCCTTTCCTCACAGGATTCCTTTATGTCACTGTGCTCTGCTGAGGGGAATAAAGAAGTCACTGTGTGTTCAGCTGGGTAGAGAGTTTCACATAAATCTGAGGGGGTTACTTCGAGAGAGGCAAACTGAAGAAGCACTGAATAAAGTAGAAATGCGTAATTAAAATGAATGGGGTTTAACTTTTGCTGAAAAGAAAGCATTTAATCAACCAAGAGCACAGAGAGCTGGGATTTATTTCTGCAGCAGAAGTACCTTGAAAGCCCCCTGGGATTGTTGCCTTTGTACAGGTGGCAGAGGCAATGTCCAGAATGAGACAGTGCCTGCCTGGAGGAGCCTCCTGGCTAACTGGAAAGAGCAGGGGTGATGGTATTTCCACCTGAAACTTGGGGAGCAGAAGCCTGGAAGAGGGAAATGAATAAACCAAGGTTTGTAATCAGTAAAGAACTGGGAGCAGATCTCCTGCATCTCAGGATGCTTCAGTGAGTTTAGGCCAAAAGCTCATTCTGCTTTTGGTAAAGATATTTGGATTGCTGGGAGAACAAAATATCACTTGTCAGTCATTTATAGAAGATTCAGATTTGTGCTTTTAGGAAGTTAATAAACAGGACTTCTTCCCCATCCAGCCTGGCCTTGGGCACTTCCAGGGATCCAGGGGCAGCCCCAGCTGCTCTGGGCACCCTGTGCCAGGGCCTGCCCACCCTGCCAGGGAACAATTCCTGCCCAATATCCCATTTGCCCAAGTCTTTCCTTGTTTGAAGCCATTCTCCCTTGTCCTGTCACTCCAGGCTCTTGTAAAAAATCTCTCCCCATGTAATGCCAAATCCCGAGACATCAGGATGTCCAGCTGTCTGTTTTGAAATTTGTGCCTTTCCTTTTGAAATTCCGAGTATTAATTATTGAGTAGATCAGCTGAGAATTCTGTATTAATAATTTGCTTTCATCTGGAAACAAACTCCTCAGAAAAAACCCAAACAAACCAAAAAGCATCACCCTGGAGCAGCTCTAGAGCTGATTGAAATATGCAAACTAAAAAATGTCCACAGAAATCTGACACCTTGTGATCTGGGATCTTTTGAAAACCTGTGGCTTCTCCTACTTCCTATCAGACAGGTGAGACCTCTTTTTCTAAGCAACACCTCCTGTTTCTGAGGGCTGATGCAAAGCACTGTGCTGAAGTTCTGTCACAGACCCCAGACCTACAAACAGTCTGAAATTTAAAGGTATATAAGAAGGTCCAAATACTTATGTACAATATTCCTAGAAAAACAGGCAGAGCAAAGCCAGTATGAAATTTTAGTCTTAAATACATTTAAATTTTAGTCTTAAATACATTATAAATGTTACTGGTAGTGCTGCCTGTAATTAAGTTTGCCTCACATTTCCCATTATAAGCCCCAGTTTTCAGTGGCATAAATCTGTGCCAGATTTTAACTGTTTGGGCTGAAACTTTCCATGCTGAATGTCTGCCTCAGATGAATTGTTTGGAAAGCTTCAACAAAAAATGGTTTCACCATTTCTGGGAATGAAATTAAGAGAAAAATATTTTCTTTTGCCCATGCAAACTTAATTCTGGCATTTCCTAAGCTTTGAGTGCTGGGGCTGTAACCTTGATGTTCTTATATATGTATGTTTATGTTTCCTTCAGAAAGGGAAAGTTTATAAAATAATGCCTACCTGGGTATATTTGGATAGCCAAGCAACTTTGAACTCAACATGAAAACTGTAAATAATTTAATTAGCTTGGAAACAATCTAATCACATTGATTTATTGTTCATCCCCGGGCAAATTGCTTGGGGCCTGACTTCAACAGGCCCATCTTTCCTTAGGGACTGGTCTATGGATTAGTTTTAAGATTGGTCTCTTAATTTAACTTTGATCAGTCCTTAGATACGAAGTTTGGTGCATGCTTTCTTCCTCCCTGGCTGATTTAAGGTTTACAGGCCATTTTTGATTTGATTTGTTGGAATGTCCCCTCCTATCACCCAGTGCAGCTCAGTCTGACACGGTCCCTGTGTGTCTGCAGAGACCAACCCCAAACCTGATTTTAGCTGCACCTCGGATGATTTCTAGCAGCCAAAATTTGACTTGCTGTTCCCTAAGAGAAACAAGAGCAGCCCCAGCAGCCAGGAGTAGGAAAGGGGAATTTTGCAGCAGCTCAGGGAAGCAGCAAAAGCTGAGGAGGCTGAGCCTTAGAAGGGCAAAGCCTGGCTCAGGGCTGGCTTAGCAGCATCCCCCTGCCTCTGCCCTGCCTGTGCTTGGGCTGAGGAGCACCAGGGGTCCCGGGGGTCCCAGGGGTGGGGAGGGGCTTGTGCAGGTGTCTGGGGGTCCATCCTGCTGAGCAGAGACCTTCTGGGCTCCTGCTGGCCTTGGGAAGGTGCTCAGAAAGTCCCAGAGTGGCTTGCACCTCTGCACTGCTGACAGCCAGGTGATTTAGTTAAGGACATTTATTTTAGTGCTGCCCTCAAGGTCACCTTTATTTTTCTTGCATCTTTGACTTCACTCGCTGGATAGAACTTTTTTATGGAAAAAAAGAAACTTTCATGTTGAAGTGTTCAAGAAGTAATTAAGATGGATTGTGTTTTTTTGAAGAGGAATCAGGCAGGTGTGGAAATTATATCATTTGTTGCATTAACATTGTTATTGCCAGGGATTTTTAGTCAAAATGCCCAGGAAATTCTTTTGAAAAAAAAAAAAAAATGGTGCCAGTTTGATCCATTTTTCTGTTCTATTGGCAAGAGCTGTGACAAATATGAAATAATTTTCTGTCTCTGTGCTGCAGGCCCAAGGCAAGACTTTCTTCCTTTCACAGCTTCTTGTGTAATTGTCTTTAAGTAAAATTAACTGTAAATCGCTGTAGTTTGAGCAAAAGAAGGTCTCTACAAACAACCCTGAGGCTGGTAGTGACTGTCCAGAGCTCAGGGGCTGTTCCTGGGCTTTGTTCTGCTCCAGAGCTGCTGGGGGCAGGAGCTGGGCTTGATAATTCTTGTGGGTCCCTTCCAATTGAGGATGTTCCATGACCCTCAAACCAGTGGGTACCTCCCACACCTGTCCTTGGGGTGTGTCTGCTGCTTTTGGGAGTTCAGGGGTGGCCTCTGCTGCTGCTCCTGCCCCGTGCCCGTCCCTGCCTGTCCGAGCTGCCCTCCTGGACACCATCTGCTCTTGAGAAGCCTGCTGGCCATCAGTCAGCCCTGCCTCTGCCTTCAGATGTTTGTGCAATGATCGTTCCAGCATTTTTCCAAGAACTGAAGCAAAGTGAGAAGGCAATTGCAGCAGTGTGTGGAACTTTCAGAAGCCAAGTACCCTGTGACACGAGGCGTGTGGGGCGGGCCAGCTCCAACAGTGCATCCATTGATGTGCCCTCAGCTCCTCTCTCCAGTGCTAAACTGGACCTCTGGTCTCTCTCCTTTCTCAATCTTGTCACTTGAGCGTGTGCTAAGATATTTAATGAACTAAGATGTGTCCCAGGCTACACAACCCTGGGGCTCACAGGAGCAGTTCAGTTTAACATGAAGTGTACAAACCTCACTGTAATTTCAGCTGGTGCAGCTTTTGGCCTCTTGTCACTGCTTATTATTGTTGGTTTGTGTTTAAAAACAAAAGTACAAATTGCAAACAGAATGGGCTTGTTAATTAAGGGTTGTTTTGTGGAATGAAACATCAAACAGCCTCCCTCTGCAGGCTGTAGCTGTTCCTGAAACCCGTCCGTGTCATTTTTCTCTGCAGAGGTTGAAATATGTCAGGCAGGTGTTTCAAAAGTCCTTCTGCTGCAGGGAAATACACTCTGATGTAATCTGCCTAATTTGACTCTTTGAATTACTTTCAGGCACACTTGCTGTTTGTAATGGAAATAGCTCCCCGACCACTTCAGAGAGCACTTTGTAATGTGAGCTGGTAAAACTCTGCAGGTGTAGTGGGTTTTTATTTTATTTAACATCTTAGGTTTGTTTACTTTAATGTGTTACTGAAAAAGTGACATGAAAGTGGTTTAACAAGTCATTTTTCATTTGAAAAATGTTTTCTTATTAACAAAGTTAACATCCAGTATTCTGCAATAGAACTACTGACTCCAGGAAATCACATTTTGCCCAGGAGAGTTTGTTTCCTGAGGCTGAAATTCCCCCAAGACTTTTGTTTGGGATTGTACATACCTGAGGCCTTTTGGCATGAGCATCAATTAAAAAAAATGGGAAATGGTGTTTTCCTTGCTAATTCTTGGCTACTGAATGGAGGCTACTGAAAGCCCTGGGTTTAATTTAATTTATTTTTTGCTTTGGTTTACTCCTCTCCCCACACCCACTCTTCACCCCCTCTTGTGAGTTTATGAATTAACTGGGTTGTCTCAGGAAAAAGGCACTGAGATGTCAGAGTTCATCATCTGATCTATGGAGTTCACAGAATCCCAGGATCACTGAGGTTGGAAAATCCCTCTCAGCCCATGGAGTCCCAGCTGTGTCCCATCCCCACCCTGTCCCCAGCCCAGAGCACTCAGTGCCACCTCCAGCCCTTCCTGGGACACCTCCAGGGATGGGCACTGCAAACCTCCCTGGGCAGTTCCAATCCCTGAGCTCCCTTTCCATGGGGAAATTCCTGCTGCTGTCCACCCTG
>NW_015379262.1:672913-718240 GCF_001522545.3 Parus major | reverse complement strand
GCTCCAGCCCCTCCAGGGCTCTCTGGCCATGAGGGACCAGAACTGGACACGGCCCCAGGGTGAGGCCTCTGGTGCTGAGCACAGAGGGACAATTCTCACCAATGGAGTTCATCAGCTGTACCTGACCAAAGGTTGTACATTTTGAATAAATAATAATTTAGTGAAGTAGAAAAATGCCAGTGATGTTAACTTGATGTTCAGCACACAGTCCCATTTTAGTTCCAACACACAGACCCATTTAAGCTGGAAAGAATCAAATGAAAGCTGATCATGAGCAGCTAGTGCAGCCACTGGTGTCCAGGAATTGCTTCATCCTGCCAGGGAAAATGTGTTCCCAGCAAGATCAGTTTATTAATTTCATTTTCATTCACACCTAAGGCTGTTTTTCAGAGGAGACAAAAAATTGAACAAAATAAAGTGTGGTGTTTCAGGGAGATGCTGGTTTTCCCTGATATTTCGTTGTGGGACTTACCATGGTACCAACATCAGTACATCATTTTTTGAATGGTTCCTTGCTGTATTTCAGAGCTGGGATTGCTTTGAACACTCCAAGTTCACATCTCCAAATCCTAATGCAGCCCTTCCAAGGCTGCCTTTGCACCTGCCCGGGCTCAGAGCATTGTCCTTGGTGTCCTGTCAAGCTCAGGAGTCAGCTTTAAACATCCATGGGTTGGGTATTTCAGAACTTCAAGCACTGCTCTTGTTTTTCAGTCAAGGCTACCATTTTGCCCTTGCCAAGTCTGGAGTTTTAAATCAAAGCCATTTTTGAATTATCCAAGCACCAAAAAAGAAAAAAGAAAAAGATCTGAAAAATAAAGTTGACAGCTGTGAGGTTTTTTTTCCACATTCATCTACCTCAAACAGCTGAATGGATTTTATAAGACTTTCCAAAAATATCCCCCTCTACGCTAAGGGCAGAGTTAGTTAAACAGCAGAAAAACTTAGTAAATCTACTACAACTCACTTTCTGTTTTGACAACTCTTGTCTCTTCCTCGTTTGCCCACTGAGGTAATTTACGCCGGCGTGTTTGGTTAGTGCTCGTGTTTCAGGGGTGGCTGCTCTCCCTCTGAGGATCTGTGTTTAGAAAAAGGTTCCCTGCAATTCATTATTTTCCAGAGCAAGGAGCAGGGTGTTAGTCAGAGGTCAAAGCAGTGACTGGAGCAGTCACGACTTGTGAACATTTTCTAGCTGAAGTTAAGCCTCGAGGAGTGAGCCACAGGCTGAAAAAAGCACTCACCAAAATAGAAATTGCACCATGGCAGCTGGAGAAAAACACTGGTAAAAAGGGTTCCCTTCATTTTGTGAACAATAAGTGCAATTATTTCAAACACAATGCAGAGGGAATGAAGAATAGCTCCTGTTTCCCACAGAGCAGATTTGCCAGCTCTGCATGCCCAAACAAGGGACGGCTCTGTCCCATCCGTTCATTCAATAATGAGATTACAAATGGATCCTGGTGAAAGTTGCCTCTTCCTTTGTATCAGGGGCAGTTTGGGGTGTGTGAGAATTGTTTTCAGCCCTGGGAGCTGGGTGTGCAGAGCCCAGGGCTGCCCTGGGAGGTGGAGTTAGTTAGTTAGGGGGAATGAGGAGTTCCCAGTGCCCCCCATCACCCCTGGCACGAGCCACCTTGTGCCCTGCAGGGTGGCACCGACAGGGGAAGCTCCAGGGAATCAGCTGCTCCTTGCTCCTGCAAAGGAGCATTTTATTACACCAGGCACATCTGGGGAGCACCTCGTGCTCTGCAGCATCCACGGGGAAGGATCTGCATTCCGAGCCGGGGCTTATTTTGACTTGTAAATCTGTTTTTATGAGGTGTATGTGTGTGCCTGCCCCAGGAGAGGGAATGCTCTTTCCAAAAGGGCATTTGGATACCATATGCTTGGAAAATGCTGGCCATGGCTCAGGAAAAGTGAGGTTCTTCCTCTGTAGACCTTCCTAGTGACAGGTTTATCTCGAGAACACACTTGTGAGGTGTGATGAGCAATAGATTAAAAGCTTCAGTTGCTATCTGAGAGCTGGGCTGAAATGAAGCTGTTCAGTAGGTCTGGAAATGGAGGCTCAGGGCTGTCTGAAGCATTGTCTGTCCTCTGTAGGGTGTTCCATCAAAGCCACCCTACAGTCAGCAGGAACATTCCTGTGTGGCCAGGGGATGTGGATTTGGGCTTGGTGTGTCCTTTATTAATGAATTTAAGAGTTCCATTTGTAAACCAGAACTCCAGCAGATTTTAGATTCAGCTTGACTAGGGACTGTGGGATCTCAAAGAAAAGTCAAAGTATATCTTGGGTTAAACACACTTACACCAGGATTTGAAATTGCATTTTATTTCCAGCAATACATTTTCTGTCTCTTTTAACAGACCTGGTAACTCGCAAGGTTTCAGCATTGAGGAAGTCATCAAAACAGATTAATAACACCCTAGATGTTTTATTTCTGTATGTGGGCAAGATAATATCATTAATATCTGTCTGCCTTTGTCTGGGTCAGTGTGGGTTTTGCACAGAGGACTGCATTAAAAAGAGATTACCCTGCCATGACCCACCGAGTTTCCCTCTCCACACAAAAAATTACGGGAGAGAGCCAGTGTGCTTCAGTTCAGATATAAACAGATGTGCTTCACCAGTGCCCTGGAATGCTCTGTAATTTTCAAAATAAAATCAGAATTCAATGGAAAAAGTCTGCTTTCCTGCAGCATCAGGGCTGTGATTGCCCTGGGTTCTTCCACGGGGGCTCCCAGCCCTGTCTGAGCCAGGTTTAGCTCCTGCATTAATTCATTCTGAAAAAGGATCAGTCTGCTCCAAAGCAGGGGCAGAGGTGGCAGCATTCCCGTGGGTATCCAGGGGCTCTGGTTCCAGCTCTTGCTGAGAATGCTCAGGGTGGCACTGCTGAAGGTTTCTCTGCCAAGCTGAGAACCACAAAACTTTGCTGAATTTGCCCTGAAGCCCAGGCAGGGGAACAGCAGAGCTGGGGCAAAGGGACACCGAGGGATTTGCTCTGGGCTGAACTTCCTTCCCAAATATTCCCGTGCAGAAGTCTCCTTTCTGTCCTCTGCAGCAGGGGGGGCTTTGGGGAAATCCAAGTTTCCCCAGCTGAGAGAAGCTCTGGGGCCTCCCCTTTTCCCTGTAAGCAGAGCCAGTTTGCTCTGGCTCTTGGAGCTGTTTGTAGTGTCAGAAGGTGTGGGATGGGTGGTGGGGACCAGAGCATCTCCCACTGCTGGGAGACTCACCCACAGGAGTGGGGAATGCGTCTTAGAGCTCTCCTGGTGCTGGCTTCTTATCTCCTTTTCTCTTTGTAAAACTCTGCTTGTAAAGTTTCTCTTTGTAAAACAACATCCTGTGTTCCAACAGCCTGGACAGAAAGGGCTGAGGGTCTGCTCTGAAGTGTTTGAGAGCCAAAATAAATCAGGGATGATTGGAATTTAATATACCAAAATCCAGCAGCTGAAGGTAGATTGAAATCAGCTTTGGAAATCGTTCCCCAAAACTTGCATTTTGTGTCTGATGAAGCATTTTTTACACAGGACATTGTGCTGCATTTCTGCCTTGACTTCATAGAGAACGATCACCCTGCACCTTCCTGGGAAGCTGGGTCAGACCTCAGACACACAGCAACGAATTCTGGTTTGGAGAGAATCCACTCCATAGTTCTCGAGAGCCAGCATAGAGAAAACCCCCAGAGATTCAGTGAATTTCCCATTTAGGGAGAACACCCCAGGCTCTGGTTCTGTGGATGTTCCCTGATTTGTCTTGGCAAGGCAGTGGGGGGAATTTGAGAAGGTAGCAAATTGCAAGATTATGTGAAAAGCCTATGATTTCAGTGCACCAGAGAGGTTCTCCTCGTTTCCTTTTCTGCTCTGCTCCAGTGCCTGGTCCTTGCTCTGGTTGCTGTGTTCGGGGATTAGTGTCACACACAATCCATCACAAACCCAACATGTGTTCTCTGGGATGTACCACATTTCCTTGCTTATAATCACACTTTCATTGTGCTCTCGAGTCAGAGGAAAAGCTCTTCCTCATCAATATTTGGTTGAGCAGAGTTGTACCAGATGTAGATTAGTGTGGGCTTTTTTCCATCTGGGATCAATCAATAAGATACCAGTTTAAAGACAATGGGCAGATTGTGCGAGGGTATTTTGTACCTGTGGAGGTTGTGGATACCTCTGGTGCTGTTAACTCATCTCAGCTCTCTGGTTTTCTCTCTGCAAACTGCTTTTCTGTCAGCTTGAATATTTTTTAAGTGGATGTGGAAGAGCTATCGTTCTTCTTTTCAAGAAAAAGGCAAAAACCCTAAAACTGTGCTTGGAAGTCAGAGTTCTGATCTGAGAGCACAGCCCTGGAGATCTGCAAAAAACAAGGTGAAAGCCTTTGCTCTATGTTCAAGACTTCCTTGGAGTCTACAAGCCTTGCTCCATGAATTTGCCAGTGTATTCTGAAAAGGCCCCTGTCTGTCCCCTCCTGGCAGGGACTTGTGTAGAGCCAGAAATTCCCCCTGAGCCTCCTTTTCTCCAGGCTGAGCCCCTTTCCAGCTCCCTCAGCCCCTCCTGGTGCACAGGTGACCCCAGTGCCCTTGGCAGAGCCACCCCTGTGCTGGGAGCAGGAGGCACCTGGAAGGATCTCACAAGGTGGGGAGAGGAGTCACATCCCACAAAAAAAAAACCCAAAAAACCCAAAAAATTATGTTTTCCCTGTTTTCCAAAGCATTTGGACCCGTGCTTTCACTACTCAGAGTAGGAGAGGGCTCATCCTTTCAGGGCAGTAGAAGCTGTTTCCTCCCTGGGTGTGTTTGCAGCCTGAGGATTTGGGAACTGGGGATTCCTGCCTCCCTCCATGGGGAGCAATGTCTCCAGTCACGGCAGGAACCCCCTCACAGGTATTTCCACACGTGGATCAGCGTGGATCAGCGTGGCTGGGCAGGCAGGACAGGCAGTTCTGCTGCCTGATGTGCTCCAAGACATACCCAGACATCCAAATTGCCTCTTCCTGAGAAGGCCAAGTGCTCTTCCAGTTGCTGTTCTGGGAAGCCTTGCCCTGGCTGTATAATTCAGTTTGGAATTTCAGGATCAGGCATAACACCATTCTCCACTTCAGAGGAGAAGCCTTAGGAAAAGGAGGGGGCAAGCTCAGCTGATATTTGGAAAAATGAAAAATGTTTAAAATACTTTTTTTGGGGGGGGAAAACCCAACCCAAACCCTCAGTGAATTGCACTGGGCTTCTGGCCAGTGCTGGAAGCATCTCTTCCAGGATGTCTGAGTATCAGTGACTCCTCACACGATCCTGGGAGCTCTGCAGGCACACCTGGGGCTCTGTGCATGGCACCGCCTGCAGAGCTCTGCAGCTCCTGAGGCTCACCTTGTTACAGCACAGAGCACAGCTAGAGCTGGACAGGCAGCTCCTGCTTCCCAGGACAGGGAGAAACCAGTAGTGAATCCACACAAAATTGATGTATGGGCTGGGTTTTGGAAGAGGTCATGGCCCAAGATAAGAGAAAAGGGAGAAAAAATAAATAGTAAAATGAGTAGTAGTGAGCTCTGTGGGTTTGTTTGTTTGTTTTTTTTAATAATCAGAACACAATTGGAGTCAATTTTGCCATTTCCAGCATCTCATTATCTCCCTGTGAACAAACATCTGAATCTGCCTAAGGATCTCCTTTCTTAACATTGAATATCAAATTCTTTGGGTAAAACTGCCTAAATACAACCAAAACTCTTTTAGAGGTTGAGTTCTTTTCCAAGGAAAGCTTGAGTAAATCCCTTTGATAAAGGGAATTTGGCCAGAAGCAAGGAGGAAATGTGCTTTCCGGGTGACAGCATGAGCAGAAGGGTTGGGATTCCAGCCCTCTGCTCTTCTAAGTTATCGGGCTTTTTCCTGAAATGAAAAAGAATTTTGTGTGTCTGTCGTACCAGTTCCTTTGCTCTGAATTTGAGTGGATGTAAATGAATTCAGGAATGCTCTTATTTATCATCTGCTTAAGCGGATTTGGGATAGATGTTTGGCTATTGTTTAATCCAATATATGGCATTTTTCTGGATTATTGGAGCAAGACTCCGAGCTTTTTGTCTTGCTGGTCTCACAGGCCTGACAGCTGGCTGGTGGGCATTGTTGATAAATGAGCACTGAGGTGAACGTGAAAGCCTGAAGAAAAACACATTGTCATTTCAGACCCTCTTCCCCCCAAGTCTAACTAAATATCCTGACCAGGGTCTTTGAGACAGCCTTTGGATCCAGGTGCTGAAAGGTCCTTGTGCTTTAATGCATGACCACAAATGTTGCCAAAGCTCAGAGAACTCTGGCCCCATTTCAGAATCCAGCCATGGGATGTCTGCTGGATGCAGTTCTAGTCATTAATTGTATAGGTTATTTCAGGTATAATGGGTCCTAATTTTAAAGGTTCATCAGCTGTGGGGCCCACTGGGGTGTTTTAATACCTTCAGCAGTATGAGCTGAGGGGTTTTGAAGTGAAGCCCCCAGGACAGAATATTGAAGTAAAACCTCATAACCATTGTGGAATTTGAGCTGGGAGCTGTGTCACCTTGTGTGTGCCTGTTCTAGGGGAGTCCTTCCTCATCCTCACCCTCCTGCCTGGCTTCTCCACCCTGAAGGAACTACAAGGAACGTGGAGAGAGACAATTCCCAAGGGCTGTAGGGACAGGAGCCAGGGAATGGCTCCCAGTGCCAGAGGGCAGGGCTGGATGGGATATTGGGCAGGAATTGTTCCCTGGCAGGGTGGGCAGGCCCTGGCACAGGGTGCCCAGAGCAGCTGGGGCTGCCCCTGGATCCCTGGCAGTGCCCAAGCCCAGGCTGGACATTGGGGCTGGAGCAGCCTGGGACAGTGGAAGGTGTCCCTGCCATGGCTGGGGTGGCACTGGATGGGCTTTAAAGTCCCTTCCAACCCAAACCATGCTGTGACTCTGTGATTCAGATGAAGAGGGATGATAAACAGTAATCACACCGTGGAGCTTAAAGCTGCCAAAGCATTTCTGGTAAGCAAATGCCTCGGGTGGATGATTTAAGCCATTTGCAGTGGAACCAAACATGTGCTTGTTGTTCTGTGGAACAGTGTCCCCAGAGCCAGGTTCTGCCTGGAGGAGAGGGTGTGTTTGCACACCTTGTGTGCTCTTCAGCAGGGAATTGCTCAAAGCTGCTCCAGGATGCTTGGGGAAGGAGCAGCCAGTGAGAGGCAGGCCCAGCCCGGGGTGGGGTCCCGAGCCAGCGGGTTCCTATAGCTCTGTCTAGACTGAAGAGGTTTGGAAATTTTCACATTAGCTTTGGATAAGCCTCTGAACGTCTGGATGTTTCTCCCAGCCAGATCAGACCTCTAAAGAGCTTGAGGTTTGTCCATTGCTAATTTTCATGTGCATTACATTAGAAACTCTGGAGTGGAAATATTTCTTGTTTTAAAAATAGAAAAATAAAACAATAAATCAGAAGGAAAAGCATGCTGAAAAAAATTGTAGAAAACAGATGAAAAGCAAGAGGGGAAAGAGAACTTCGTAAAAATACCGTAAATGCCAGGTCTTTCAAACACGATTTCCTGCATATTCCACTTTAAAAAGCACAATATTGCAGCATGCTCTCACATGCAGGGCCAAAAATATGAAAGAATAAAGCCTTGTTTGATCTCGAGAGTTGACTGGGTGTCATTTGACCCATCCCTGATCTGCTCCTAGAGCTGGGCCTGTCAGCTGATTTTCCACTGGGTGTCTGCAGCGCTCCCTGCAAAGCCAGCCTGGTTTTGGGCAATAGTGCTGACACGCTTCCTCCCCGGGCTGCTGCAGCATCCTGGCACCCCAGCGCCTGTGGCTTGGGCACTGCACTTCAAAAGCAGCTCCTGGCACACGCAGGAAATATTTTGAAGTGAGTTTGGAGGTTTCCCAAGGTGACCTGTTCCAAGCAAGCCGAAAGCTTACATTATCTCCTGTAAGGGACCCAGCTCCTCACAGGAGCCGGCCAGGGCTCACCGAGTAATGTGCGGCTGCTGAGAAACCCTGACAGATGCAGTGGCTGCTGAGGAAAATGCAGAGCCCAGAGATGATGCAGAGGGAATGGCTCAGTGCTGTGAGTGTGCTCCCAATTGCCCAGAACCCGGAGCTCTCCCTGCGTGCTCCACAAGTGGCAGAATGAACTCGCCTGGTGATCGCTCACAGCCAGCGAGTCTGGGCTGGGAGCTACGGGAGGCAAAAGGGAGCGAAACTTCCAAAACAACGTCTGCTTAACATGAAGAAATTGCAGCCACTAGTAGTAATGCATCTTCTGGAATTAATGTGTCGTGCAATTTCTCTCTGCTTAGTGAAAGTTTGTCTAATTAGAAGGACATTGGGAGCTTAAAAAAAAAAAGGCAGAGGGTAAAAAGCAGACACATTGTGCTTCAATGCAGAAGCAGCACTTGCCAGAGTCCTTGAACACATAATCATGAAATTGAGTAGTAACTGCTTTATTTTCCTCCCAGTGACTCTCCAGATGCCTCATTTGCAGTTAGAAGCTGATTGGTTTTCTGCTCAGTGGCTCTTTTCCCACAGTAAATCAACTGAGAGGTGGCTGCTCATGACTCTGCAGTTCAGCGGAGTCAGAAAACACCCAGCACTGGAAACCATTGGTGCAAGGGCTCAGGAAAGCTGAGCTGTTTTCCTCCTCCTCCTCCTCAGAGCCCGTTCAGCTGAAGTGCCCCTCTGGGGCTGTGTTCCAGGGCTCAGCATCGTTCCTGCTGCTGGGAACTGGGATGTGGGACAGGCCACACTCCACACACCTCACCCTGTGAGCAGCAGCAGGAAAACCTGACCCTGCAGGGCTTCTGCCTCAAGGGCTTGGGTTGGTTTCTTTTAAAATCTCTCCATGCACTTGTTAGTTTGCCTGATGTAAATTAGCCCAGATAAACGATTTGGGAAAAGTGGCCATCTAAGTAAAAGTGGATAAAAAACAAAGTGCTTTGCTCAGTCTTCCTATTTTCACTCAGTGAGTGGTGAATGGGGGAGCCACAGTAGCAGGTTAATTGGGTTATCTAATGAAGTGCAGCAGCAGCAGGTCAGCAAAGCTCCAGCCCCTCAGAGCAGCAGAGAGCTTTAGGAAGGTGAAGGGACCCTGTGCCACCAGGTGCAGCCATGAGTTGATCTGGTTTAGAGCCTGTGTTATTTGTAAAGAGGGAGCAGCCAAGGGGAAAACAACTCGCGGTTCTTCATCTGCCGAGGAAAAGCACAGGAGAGCAGCCAGCTGTGAGACCCTGCTCTAACAGGACAGATGGGAGTGGAAAGCTCAGTGGACACCCAGGGCTGTCCTTTATCCCCTGATGTGCAGGTGTATTTATTGCCATGTGTGGCTGGATGGATATAACCATGGATATAACCAGGTTACCTGGTTATATCAGGTTACCAGGTTCTCTGTCTCTCCACATCAGAATTTCCCCCCAGTCACCCTGTCTGACCCCTCTGTGTCTGTCAGATAAACTCAGTAGACATCAGTGTCTAGTGAGGTCTCAGCTTGGGATATTCAGCTTTACCATGGTTTAAATTATAACTGCTTGATTACATTGCTGGTCAAGTGATCGCTTGGAAAAAAATTGAGTTTGTAGGAAAACACACTTCCTTCCCTTTGCAGCAGTATCACCAAAATGATGTTAGAATTACCTGTGCCTACAGAGGCTGTACTGATGGGTTTTTTGGTGTTTTTTGCCAGGGAACTTCAGCATGGGAATGACTCCAAGTGCTGGGATCTGCTGGTCGCTCCTGGACTGAGAGACAGCTCTCACACACTTGGGTTTCCTCGCAGAGAACCAAACCCTCCAGAGCACAATCACCAAAATAACCCTTCCTGACTCTGCTTTACACCCCCAGGGCCCATCTGGGAACTTGCTTTCTCGATATTCATGAAGAATTGTGCTTGTCCCAGCACTAATAGGAGCAAACTACAGCGGGGAGTTTGTTTTGAGCCTCGGGCATTTTCCTGCACAGCGTTTCCCCTTTGCTGACCTGCTTGTCCACATTCGAAATTTGTGTCTCTGCCAGGAATCCTCTCCCAGTCCCTGCTGCATTAAATGCACCTTCCCAGCCTTGTGATGCTTTTTAATAGCCCAGCTTTGCCTTCCCTCCTTTAAATGACATTTTGCCTTTGTTTCTTATAAAAATCTGTCACATCCTGCTGCTCCATTCATTGACTGAAGTGCCTTTAATACACACCAGACTTTGTTTTTCTTTCTATCTTTCTGCTTTAGCATGGGGTGACCAAACCAGGCAGAAACAGGCAGAAATCTGATCAGAGATGTGGCCAGAGGAGATTTGCCATTTTTATTCTCTATATATCAACAACCCCTGAAACCTCTCCTCTTTTTTCGAGGATAAGTGAGGTGTGAATTTTTTGCCTTATTTCGTTGTTTCATTAAACCACGGGCAATGGCTGGTGTGGGATCTTGGGCCAGCAGTGGAAGGGATGCTGAGCAGTGCCAGGTCACCCCATTCCAGCTGGGATTTCCAGCCCCAGCTGGAGGCTGTGCTGTGATCCTGGGCTGTGGCTGAGCCCTGGCTCTGCTGCTTTACCTTTAGTCACCAGCTTTGTACAGGTAAAAGCATTTCATGCAATTTGGTTGGTGTTTTCTTCTGGCTTTTCAATGAGGCTTTAGGGTGGATTAAATAACAACCTTGAAATTCCTTAAGAATCAAAGTCTTTTTTTTCAGTTGACAGAGATGGGGAAAGCATAATTTTACTCAAAAACTGAGTTTTGTTCTAAGGTCATGGGGGCACTTTAGAAAATTTTGCTGTTATTCTTTTCAGTGCACTCTTTGTTCCTGCAGTGAAAACCACATTTTGTTCCCTGCTGTATACATTAGAAAAATTTAATTGCTTCAGGTAAGTGTAAATTTAAATTCTCACACTGATTCATATAATAATATTTCATCTGCCAGTTCTTTAGAGTTGCTTTGGTTATTCAAAAGCCTAACTGATTGAACATGGTTTTGTTTACTAAGAACATAATTCTCAGTGCAAAATCCCCAGCACAGCAGTGTTCTTGTTTTTAATTCCATTAAATATTTCTGCCACTAGAATACTGTGAAGGAACTGGAGGCAGATTTATTAATTGCTGTTTGAGAGAGTCAGGTGAGGCTTTGTGGAAACGTTTTCTTCTAAACTTGTCCCTTCAGGAGGGACCTGGAGGTGTGCAGGGAAGGGGCTGGCCTGTTCCTGCAGCAGGGAGGGGACTGGAAAATCCCTGAACTTTTCCCATGAGGAGAGCTGGCTGAAGGAATGGGTTTCTGCTTTGGTTACAGATCAGCTTTTACTCGCCCAGTGCCTGAGAACAGCTCTGCTCCTGCATCTTTTGTTATCCTGCATCGCTTCCCGGTGAGAAAAGCCCTGGAGCAGCCCCAGGGCAGCATCCCCTCTCCATCCCTGTGCCATGGCACTCCTGTGCTCCCACAGCAGCTCAGCCTCACTTCTCAAGTGCCTTGTTAAATCCTTCCCCCGACTCTCAGAGGTCTGAAATGAATGTTCAAAGGACACGGCAATGGCTGGGAAAAGGGAGATATTTAAATAGGGGGAATGTCTTTCCTGGTTAACAGCAGTGAAAAGCCACAGATAAGGCTGAAAGCCTCAATGTTAATTAGACAGGAATTTCCTTAATTTGTCAGTCTGTTTTAAAAGTTGTAAATCCAAGAAGCAACAGATGGCTGAGGAAAAATGAGAACAGATTAGGAGCTACATCCTCTCTGTAATGCCAGGTATTACGGAAAATATTTCTGAACACAGAACTTAAGCACTTTGATTGTTTGAGCTATCGGGCTCTTTATCTGCTGTCTGTGCTGGGAGGCACTGGAGCACACACACCAGCCCTAAATGGATGTGTAATCCCATCACCGTTCCCTGCTCTGCAAAGCTCTTAAGCGTGTCCTTCAGTCCCACAGAGATCAGGGGCTTGGAACACATGTTCAAAGCTAAAGCATGTGTTGAAGTGCTGGTTAAATTGCTGTGCATCTCTCACAGTGTGCATTTATTCCTGCTTAACCTCTCAGCTTTGTGTTCTAAGCCAGCCAGAGAAAAGGAATAAAATGTTTGTAAAGGTGATGTCGAATATTCTCTCTGAGATATAATAAATAAAAATATAATAATACATAATAATATAATAAATATATATAATAATTATAAATATAAAATATAATAAATACTCTACTCTGGGATAAACAGGACTATCCCCTAAAATAAGTTCTTCTCGTTTGCTTGTTCTGCTTTAGTGATTCCTCAATTTATATAATTTTTCTTATCACTCCGTGAATTGTGCCTTTGCAGAAACTTAAAGGCCAATTCAGAAAGATAAAAAACAACTGTTGGGGTCAGTGAGGAAATCTGTGAAGTTTTGAGAACAGTTTCTGGGGCTTGCCAAATTTCCCACACTTGAAAAATCTGGAGAAGGAATTTGAAGAAGTTCTTATCACTTCTGCAATCAGAGTCCCTAATGCTGGCAGGTTTTTTTTTAACAAGTTCTCATATGCTACTGAGACTGGGAGACACATGGTGTGTTTTTTAGTTGGTGGGAAGAATGCCTTTCACTGGCACTCAAAAATAAATGTGAATGCGATGAGAACATGTTACAGATTGCCAGCATCAGTGAGGAGCTGATAATGATCCTCATTGCCTGAAATAATACAAATTAAACGTATAAAAAAGGGACAAACCCTGCACTTTACCGTATGAATGGAAATGCTCTGAGATATTTGTGTGCCAAGGTGAGAAGCTTCCGAGTCTAAATTTTGAAAAAGAAAAAAATTACTGTGGGGAACAGGGGCAGATTTGAGTGGAGAAATATTTAGGGAATTTCTGTACACCCTCCTTGCAGTGAAGTGTTTCACCCAGTGAGTGGCCCAGCAGGTTTATCCTGCAGGAACCTGCAGTGGGGTCCTGGTGAATCCCAGAATCTTGGGATGGCCTCGCTGGGAAGGGACCTTAAAGCTCCTGTGGTCTCATCTGGAAGTTCTACCCACAGGTGCAATGTGCACCTGTAAAAACCACTGCAGGAGGCATCTTTAGGTTGCAGTGGGACATTCACTGAAGGGAGGAGAGGGAAGGAAGGAAGGGAGGAACAATCAGAACCTTTAAGTCCAAAACCCCAAATCAAACAGGATGGTGCTTTGAAGACAACCCAGTTTGGTTGTAATGGTCTGAGAAACCTTAGTGATGGAAATATTCTGAATGTATGGCTGTGTGTGAATGCGTGCCTGGACGGCTCCAGCAGGGTTTGCTGTGAGAGGCTGCTCTTTACAGGGACTGAGCCTCCAGCCAGGGAACACAGGGAGAACATCCAGGCTCCTGTGGGATCAAGCAGGGGCTCATATTTTGTCTTTTCCACCCGCTCTGCCACACCCCAGCCTGAGGTGGGACTGGAAAGGAAACTTCTGGAATACACGAGGAAGACCATTCTTGTGGGATTGCTATCCCAGCCAAAACCAGGAAGCTTTGGAAAACTTGCCAAGGAGGAAGAAAACCCAGACTGCTCAGGAGAGTTTGGCAGCCCGGCTGCCAGGCCAAGGGGATTTGGAGCAGCATCTGGATGTTTCAGGGGTTATCCAAACCAGACCAGGAGACTCTCACTCCCTGTTCATGAAGGAGTTCAGCCCTCTGAGCTGGGCTGTCAGGGAGGATGTTCCTGGATTGAGATGTTCAGCAGCAGCTCCAGCCCCCCAAGAGCAGTGGCTTATCTCCTGTGACCAGAGCAGCTGCTGTGCTGCTGTCCAGCCACTGCAAACTGCAAGTTAAAAAGGCTTCTCCCTTGAACCAGAGGAAAACAACCCACCTAAAAGCCATTCCTGGCATTTTTCTAGAAATGTCTCTATCTCTCATCCTTTCCAAGGGCCATTTTTAAGCCAAGCAGCTCCTGTCCTTTCTTCAGCTCTTGGTGGGATGGGAATGATCATCCAGCCTAGGTGGAGGTGTGGCAGCAGGAGATGTGATCCCATGTGCTTACAAGACATGGTAAGAAGCCATGAGCTCAAATCCAGTGGGAATTTTTAAAGTCCTGCTGTAATGTGAAAGCAGAGGGAATGTACCTATTTAATAAATGTAAATACACCTATTTATCCCTCCTTTTACCATCTGGATGACATCATTCTTTGGTAGTCCCAGCACGGGCTAATTACACTCAGTGTTTTTGCATGTTTTGGATCTACTGCCAGTCATTATGAAAAGACACTGAGTGCTTGGTTCATTGCCTTCATCTCCTGCTGCACACTTGAGTAAAACAGTTGTAGTGCTGCCAGCTGGAGTTAGCTGAAATTTAATATTGAAATTTAATAGGATTATAAAATAATCTACTTTTATCCATGTTTACTAACATGTAGGTGGGTTTTTTTCCCTCTTTAACAACAGTGCAGGAGAACGATGCTGATATTGGAAAGAAAATATGGAGTGTGTGTACAGAGAGCCCAGCAGAGAACTCCTGCCTGCTGACAGGATCTCATGGGCTGGTACTGAGGGGGCACGGAGTAAATGAATAATCCCAACCTGTCACAGGGCTGTCTTGGGCTACCCTCATGAGAAAATTTAAAAATTTGCACTTGTGAGAGCAGGGTCAGTTCTCCAACAGACCTGATTTGTACCTCTTAAACTCACCAAATGTGTTGCTGGGGCTGAACTGGAGTTTATCTGAAAACCCTGCTGGAATTAGGAGAGTAACAGGGAAGCTGAGCTTGGTGGTCTCCCAGAAGAGTTTAGACATCCTGCACTGGAGAGGGGACACCCTTAGAACCCAAGACAAGGCCAATATTTAAAGTCCCTAAGGATGTACTTGGTTTCCTCTTTATTTAGCATTTTGAAAGCCATTTAGCATTCTTGCTGGACTTAAGGAGCTGGCTTTGGAGTTACAAGAAGCTCGGTGGAGGTTTGGTTGACTTCAGCATGAGAAATGGAGCAGCCTGGAGACTTGACCTGGGAGTTTTCTCTGTGTTTGTGACTCCGAGATGGAAAGGAAGTGTTCATGGTGTCATTTCCATTTAGTGTTCTCTTGTGATCTGTGCAAGGCTCCCCATGGGCCTTGGCTTTAGTGGAGCACCTATGGGTTCTTCAGAAGGCTCTGCTGGCCAGATAAAAACTTGCATTTGTGGAGCAAAGCACATCTGTGCTGCGGCATGGCCAGTTCAAAGCCGGGGAGGAGTTTTTGGGAGCAGCTGCAGGTTGTCTCTGGTAATTAGGAGCAGAATAGGCTCCAGCACTTGACACAACAGGTTCACACAGAGTGATGGGGTAAAGAACCCTAATGTCTGCTTTTAATAACAGCACGAAGTAGCAGAGGTGGCAAGGTATTTTTAATGACATCATTTGCCCAGCTGTTTTACACATCTGTAACGTGCAATGTCGCTCCCATTCTGTAACACTTCATCCTTGCTCTTCCACACCTTTGGGATGAGGGATAGGGTTACCTGTCTGGATGGAGCAGCCTGAGAAACGTTTGTGTTGGTGGGCAGCTATCAGCACTGCTCGTGTGGAAGCCTTGGCTGCAGAGCACTGCATTAGGTGTGGGTTTTTCAACGTGCTAATTACTTCACTGCGAATTTGGCACTCTGGCACAGGGCCCTGTGCTCTGGGCCAAGCTTACAGCTAGGAATGAAACATTTGCAGCAGCTGCAAAAATGTTTTTACTTATTTAGAGCATGCTAATGTTTTATAGCCATGAATAATGACAAGCCAATAAATCATTCATTAATTTGTAATGCTGCAGCTTCCCCTCAGATGCGACGTCTGAGGCAGCAGTGGCAGGGGAGGAGGAGTTTGGTGGCTGCTCAGCGTTTATAGAGAGGGACAGGAACTGATAGAGAATCTGTTCCAGCTCTGGTTAAATCCAGTAGGATTCCCTTTTGAGCTCCTTTCTCTCCACTGTAAGGATGGGGAGAAAATTTACAAGAGATTGCAGTGACAGGACAAGGGGGGACGGTTCAATCTGAGAGAGAGTAGCTTTAGATCACAGATTAGAAAAGAAATTCTGCCCTGTGGGGGTGGGGAGGCCCTGGCACCAGTGCCCAGAGCAGCTGTGGCTGCCCCCAGATCCCTGGCAGTGCCCAAGGCTAGGCTGGACCCGGCTTGGAGCAGCCTGGGATGGTGGAAGGTGTCCTGCCCATGGTAGGGGTGGGGTGAGATGAGCTTTAAGGTCCCTTCCAACCCAAACTTTTCTCTGATTAATTCTACCATTCTATGAATTATTAAGTTTCTAATTACGTAATTCTCTTTCATAAACTTTAGTGGACAATTCTGGGAAATTTTCTTTCAAAATAATTTTGGGAATTGTCATCTCTGGAGATCAATGTCTCTTGTGCTCCTCAGCTCAGGAAGGTGAAATCTGGTGTTTCGGTGTAGCCCAGCAGAGGAGGGGTTAATGCCCTGGAGCGTTCCTGCGGCAGTGCCTGGATCCATCCCGGGGTGCAGAGAGCTCAGGGATCCATCCCGGGATGCAGAGGGCTCAGGGATCCATCCCGGGATGCAGAGGGCTCAGGGATCCATCCCGGGATGCAGAGGGATCGGGAATCCATCCCGGGATGCAGAGGGATCGGGAATCCATCCCGGGATGCAGAGGGATCGGGAATCCATCCCGGGATGCAGAGGGATCAGGAATTCTCCTGCCTGGATTGCAGAGCGGGGCCGGCTGCCAGGCCACTTAGCAGGCGGCTGTTTTTGTTGAAAAGGCAGCTTGAAAAGTTAAAACCTTCTGATTTTTGAAAATCAGCTGGAGAACATTACAGTCACGCAGAACCAAAGGCAGACGACTCGTTAGAATTAGCATGGGCCGTAATTAAAACCATGCCGGGGAGAAAAAGACCCCGAGAAGAAGCAGACTCTTGGAGAGCTCCTGATGTTGGATGTTGAAATGGAAACGAAGGTCGCTAATCGATTTCAGTAATTGCTGGGGAGCTTCACCCCGAGGAGGTGCCGAAGCCGGCGGTCAGCTCTCACAGCTGGGGACAAAGCGAGGACAGGACAGGGGCCAGAGCCCCAGCCGGGACCAGAGCCGCTCCTTCCCCAAATCCAGGCTTTGCTTCCCTGCGCTGGCTCTGCCTCTGGTGCCGGGCAGCGCTGCCAGGAGCCAGCCCGTGGTTCCCTGTGCAGAGCTCCCTGGCAGCAGCAGGGTCACAGCTGGGCCACATCTGCACTCCGGGCTCCTCCCGGCAAGGGATGCTGGGCTTCAGCCCAGTGCTCTCACACGGGAGAGGCTGATGGGCTTGAGGGAACAAAGTGGGGGAAAACTGGGCATTCTGGGCCTGTGCCAGCTGATATCAGGATGGGATGGGGTCTGGGATGACCACCCCAGCCTGTTTTCCATCTCTGCGTTGCTGTCAGCAGACAGCAATTATTTGTCGACATTATTTGTCTACAAAAAGTCACAAATTCCCTCCCAGCCCGCTGCTCCCACACCGTTCCCGAGGGTCAGCACAGCGAGCCCTGAGCGGAGCAGCAGCCCCGGAGTCCCCAGCAAAGCCAGGGCAGGAGGAAAGCTGGGAATGCTGCTCGTGGCTGGTGCAGATGGAGAGGCAGGGAGCACACCTGGGAGCACATCCCTGCTCCCTCTGCAGCCTCCTGAGGCTGAGCGAGCTCCGGGAGCTGTCAGCACACGGACTGTCACTGCTGAAACAATGGGGCTCACAGCATTTATACCTGCACGAGGAATTTCTCTGCTGGCTAATGTAGCATTTTCCCCTGTGTTCTGGGAAATACACTTTACTTTTACAAAAATTACCCTCAGAAGCACCAGCAGGAACCTTTCCTCAAAATAAACACGGTTATGGCTTGCACACTCCCTCAGACCTTCCTGCATTCTGGCTTGAGGGGAACAAACAGCCCCAGGGAACCCCCTCCTTGCTGGGGCCTGATTTGGGGTTGGGCAGCTTGGCCTCGATGCTCCTGGAGGTCTTTTCTAACCTCAGCCACCCCGGGATTCTCTGCAGAACAGGAGGGAGCAAAGGGTGTCCCAGGGGTGCTGGGGTCCGGGCCAGGACCTGCACTCAGCAGACTTTGCCCAGACCCTGTAGAAAAGAGAGTGATGGAAATGAGAAATAAGAATTAACTGCTGGGTGGTGCAGTCCTGACTAGGTTATTCGTTGTTTACTGAGGGATTTCTGGGGCAGTGATGGTTTCTTTTTAATGGAAAATTGTTTGCCTAGAGCTGGTTCATTGCAGGAATCCAGAATGGTGATGCTGATGTTGCTGCCTTTGCACGTTTCGCACTGCATTTACACAAAACTTCTCAGTATGTTATAAACATAAACAAATTCCCTTTATTTTGTGCATGGGGACTGTGATATTGCAAACAACAGGTAAAGATACTGAAGAGAATGTTTGGATTCTCCACGTTGGGAAGACATTTGGTGACCCATTGAAGGTAGAGAGGGGTTGCTGTTTCAAGTTCCTGCCGTGGTAGGAGGTTTGATGTAAAAACAGGTGAATTAAACTTCAAAAGCTTCCAATCAGATAAAATGCGGAACAGATTAAGTGCAGTGGACTGGCACTGTTTATTAGAAAATGGCCTATGAAGGAAAATTGGCTGAACTTTAAAGAGGTGCTGGAGCTGGCTCGGGGGGAGTGAATATAACTTTACATAAAACTAAACATAAAACTTTAAGCCCAGTGTGGATGAGTGATAAGTTGTTAAAGTTAATTGTGAGTGAAAATAGAGCTCCAAAGCGTGCAGGGGCAGGGGAGTCTGGGGCTGGGGGGGTTTGTAGGGACAAAGCTGCTACACAAATAAAGCATCTGAGGAGCAAGTGGACAGGGAGCAGTTCAGGCCATCAAACTGAAGAATATTCTGGCAGGTAAAGATTGTGGGGTGAGGCACAAGGGCTGCTCTGGGGATACTTTGTGTTTGAGAAAGAAACCCCAGCAGCTCCCCAGGGATTCTGTGATGCTGTGCCACCACAGGGTGCAACTCTTCCAAGGAATCATAGGCAGAATAAATTCAGTTATTCAGTGTACATACAAATTGCTGGTAATTAACAATGACTATTGTACCATCCTCTTTCTAGAAGTGTTCCAGGGGCACTGTGTGATGACATCCTGTGAGCTTTGGACAGTGTGGGTGGGTTTGGGTGCTGGTGGGAGGTTTGGAACAGAGCCTCCACCCAGGGCAGTGCTGGGATCAGCTGGAATCAGAGGCACACCCAAGCAGAGTGGGTTTCCAACATCCAGAAGTGGCAGGATAATTTTATGGAACACTTGAAGGACAGAGGTCGTAAAATGAACCATCTTCACCTCCCAACTCACAGCTTCTTTCTCCTTAATTTGGCAGGGAATCATGACTTTGCAGAGCAGCTAATAACTCTGAGCAGTTGCCATGGGAGACCAGACATCCTCCAAATGCTGCAGCCACAAGAGCTGCAAAACACAGACATGGCTGGAACTGAAAGGTGCTTTGGCCAAGTTTCTGCAGCATTACAAAAACAAGGAAAAGCAAACAGACATCTTAAGTGAGGTTCCAGGAGGAGGAGGAAGATGCTAAAACAACTGGAAGAAAATATGTCTTAAATAGCAGTTTTTTTAAGAAATGTAGATAGAAAATAGCTGGAATATCATCATATTAATTCATTGCATTTTTCCTGCCACTATGTGATATTTTGTCAGCCTTTGCTACTTCTGCTGTGTGTTTTATAATTACTCCAGAATCAGGAATCCTTTCTGATGTGACTCGGTTACACTAAAAACTGTACAAATTAACAGTGGAGATGCTTAGCAGTGCAGAGTTTCAGGGATAGAGGTTTTGTACTCTGAAAACAGAGGAGTTGTTAAAAAGTCCCATTCATTTGTGAAACAGAAAGGGTAAAACAGAGGTGCCAGTATTTGTTCAGTATTTATAACAAACATTTTCCTTTAGCTGGAGCTCATGTTCAGCACAGCAGCTGCTCAGAGAAATGCCTGGTTGATGTCCTCAAAAAAAAATTCCCTTATCTGTGCTGACACGCTCTGACACCCAAGAGAACACTGAGTTTAACTCAAAGCCATGGAGAAAGCTTCTAGAACTAAGTGGAGAAACTGAGAATGTGAGTGTGTGATTTGGATAGAATTATATTAAATCACCGGGTGAAAAAGTTAGAGTTTGGAGTTTTAGTTATATTAAGAGATACAAGATGGAGGATTTGGGGCATTGTCTCTTTCTTCTTGTTGTCCTTCTTCTTCCTTCTTCATCTCCTTCTAAGGGTTTTTGTGTAATAATGAGTGATTGGATGAAAGAATCCACACTGCAGCACACAGTCTGGGTCATTGGGTCACTAATGAAAATAACTTACTTGGCATTTGATTATTGGGTAAATGGACACATCAAAGACCTTGGAGAGATTCTTCCTCTCTCCATTTTGCACTTTGCTTCCCTATGTAGCTCCTTGTACACTGTAAAATGTGATACAGATAAGAATGAACAAACAGCTGAGCCCAAACACAGCAAACAGCCCCTCTCTGCTCAGTCTCGGTCCCAGGGAACAGAACCCAGCCACCAGTGTCACACCCCAACAGGTTTTCACCTTGCTGTGTGCTGACACCTTCCCACTTGGTCCCAAGCTGTGCCAGTCCCGTTTCTCCTCACTAGGCTGGCTCCTGCAGCAGCACAGGCAGGATTTGTGCTGTGCTGGGGGTCCAGCTGCAGGGCTGAGCTCACGCCTGGCCCCGGGCCAGGGCACAGCCCTGAGCAATCCAAGCAGGTGTCGGGGACAGGTTTGAAGTGCCAGGGGCCTGGGGCTGTGTTTGGTTTCTGGGCTGTGAGTGGATGGAGCACCGTGGGCTGTGCTGGGCTCCAGAGCCCCGAGAGCGTTTGGCCCCTGGCACAGAGAGAGGAGAGAGCTCTGGCCAACAAGCCCCGTGGTGCCTCTGCTCCTCCACTGTGAGAGAAGGGCTCAACTCTGCCTTGCTCAGTCAAAAAGTCCTCATCTGGTAGTGGCTGTTAATTTATTGTACACTTTGCTAAATTAACTTCATCTCACCAAAACCAGCCAGAGCAATCATTTCAACAGAGCCCACAGAAACCAGCGGTATTCGCTTGTGGCAATTTCCTCTGATCCCGGTGGATTTGAAGGTGCTGTGATGTGAGAGGTGTTTTTAGATGCCCCTGCAGAGCTGCTCAGCCTGTGCTGGTCAGCAGCTCCCTGCCTGATCCCAGCCTGGCTCCTGCTGCAGCCTGTGCTGGTCACAGCTCCCTGGCAGGTTTGGGTCTCAGCCCTGCCTCAGTGAAGGTGATATAAAATACCCTTGTCCCCCTATTTGAGAGGCTCTGAAGGCTTTTGCTCTAAACTCAGCCCTTGTGGAAGCCCTGTCAGTAGCTGAAGCTTGTTCTAGCAGGATTACACAAGTAACCGAGGCTCCTTCATCCCTGGCACAAATCCTTGTCTTGGCTGAGCTCTATGGGAATCTTTCCTGTGCAGAAAGAATCTGTTCTGTTGGCACAGAGGGGACTGAGGGGTCCTGGAGTGCAGAAAGGGCTCCCACCTCATGGCATGATATTCCCAGAGATCCCCTTTCCTCTCCCCCATGTCTTGAAACACTTGGAGCTTTGACCCTTCTGGATGATCTTGCCCATGTCTTCAGACAGCATGGCTTGGATTGGTGGGTGACAAATTAAACAGGAATTAAGAGATGGGATGAAATTCAGCAGATAACTTGTTAGTCCACAGGGATGAACACAGTCCCAAAGGAATAATTTCCTTATGAGAACTGGGAGGGATTTTGCCAGTCCAGTACCTTGCTAAAAAAAAAGGTTTCAAGAAAACTCCAAGGAATTGTTTTTGCATTTTCCTTTATGCAGCTGTATTTACCTGTTGCTCATGTGTGTAAATGTTCATTTACTCAGATAAGAAGCTGACTTTTGATGGAAAAAGTCCCTTTTTCAGTCTCAGCTCTTAGAAGCAGTGGAGTCAGGGGCCATACTGGTGCATCCCCTTGCCACTGGTATTTTCTGCCCCTGCCATGGGTCAGATTTTCGCTCTGTGCTGGTTGAGGGGAAGCTCTGGGCTGTGTCTGGTGCCAGGGTTTGCAGGGCTCTCTCAGCTGACTCCAGCAAGGTTTTGCTGCAGGCACAGCTCAGGGACCCAGGGCACTGAGCTTGTTCCATCCCAGCTCAGGTGCCTGGAGCTGCCCCCTCCTCCTGTGGCTGCTGGGCTCTGGGAGCTGCAGGAGAGCCCAGCAGAAATGAATCCATCCCTGACAGAGCTGGATCCAGCCCAGGCCCAGTTGGCTGCGTGGTTTTCTGGCAAAGGCTCCTTTCCCATCCATATCCATTCTTATATTGTGAGCTTTCCCCATTCAAATGTTTTGATCTCTCTGAAATGTTTCAGTTCAATATTTCTTTCATGATGCCATTTTCTGAAAATCAGTATGCTCCCCTGGAAATATTGGATCATGCCTAAAATACATTCTCAGCTGGGAAATGCAGGCAGAGAAATGCCAAGCAGCTTCTCTTCAGAGAGGTCCCATCCAGTGCCCATGACCTGCAAAGCCTTCCTCTTTCTCAAAGAAATCTATTTTGGAAATTGGAGACTCCATCTCCATTGTCATCTGAGCACCCCAAAGCTTTGGAGTTTCCTCTGTCCATCCAACTGTGCTCAAATAAGAGCTAGGCAATTTGTTAAAATGCAGAAAGGCCTTACAAACACACATGCAGGTTATCCAGGAGGTATTTGCCATCTGAAAGCTCAGTCTCCGTGCAATTAGCAGGTTGCCACATAAAGTGGGAACTCTGGGATGCTGCTGAAAGGCTTTTCACGTGGCAAAGGCAAAATCCCTTCCTGCAGAGATGTGTGTCAGGATGGAGGAAAGAAAGGAGAAGGATGTAGGAAAGGTACCAGCCTGAGAAAAGAAGCACATGGGTGCAGGACAGAAAGCTGGGGAGGAGAGAGGGAGGAGGAAGCTCATTGAAGGTTTGTTGCACTTAGCATTAGGAACTGCTACAGAGCACACAGGTTGCAGTGATTTTCTAATACTGAGTAATATGTCAGAAGGGCTATTCTGGATTTAGACCAATATATACAGTTTCTTGTCTAAGCAGAACCATATGCTCAAATGAGAGATCATTTGATTTTACTAGGATGGACAGTAAGTAGAAACACATTCCAGATTTCAGGAGGTTTCTTCCCCCCTTGGCAGCCACGGTGCTGCTTGTGCTTAGTCTATGGTTTTTCAACTGTTTGATAAGTGCCTTTTGCTTTACAGGATCCAAATCCCCCTCTATCCTGGTGTCTGCTGAGCTGTGACTAATGGCTGTGTCAGACAGCTCGTTCAGCAGGTCACCCTGCCTGGAGCTGGTAATTGTTGGTAATAAAACAAATCAAACTGATATGCACAATATGCAGCATGCTATACAGTGGAGACGTAGCTTTTGTGTCCTTCCTGCAGTTGAGACTTAATGTTCTGTGTTCAGAGACTGACCTCATCCAAATCCTTTCTGACAGCCCAGAAAGTAGGAGAGAAACCCCAAAGCTCTCTGTGGAATGTGCAGGCTGGTGTTTCATAGATGGGCTGTGCACAGCAGGTTGAGCAATCAGGAGCACACAGAGGTTTCTATAATTTGACACTGTAAACAACCCCTGCCCCCTCCCACAGGCACTGCTGGTGCTGCTGCAGCTCTGGCTCTCTGTGCCGCACTTCTGCCTTGGTGCTGAACCATCCCAGCTTTAACAAGACATTTTTGGCCTGGGCCAGGCTTGGGATGGAGCCTCTGGCTGCTCCTCTGGGACCTCCAAGGAGAGGAGGAGCTGGTGCCTGCTGAGCTTGCCCAGTCCCAGGGCTGCTCCTGCCTTCCAGTGGATTCTGCAGCAGGAGCCGCTGGCCACGGAGTGCTCACACCCAGGGACTCTGGCCAGCCAGTCTGGGGCATCTCCTGACACTTTATATGAAGGAATGGTGTCCCAGGGTGAACCAGCAACAAGGTTTAGCTGAACAAAACCTGAAATTTATTGGGGGTCTTGGAAACAAAGGCCTCATCTCTTACATGTGTTGTAAAGTGAATTCCCCCCCACACTTGCTGGTCTATCACAAGCAAGGACGATGGTATGAAAATGTCTTTTAAAAGGGAGTTTGTAATTAAAAAAGAAAACCAAGATAAATCATGAACATATTTGCCTTAGTCAGGAGGCAAAACAGAGCCATGTACAAGGATAGTCAGGGTCACACTGGGCTGAGTAAAACCTAATGTCACATTAAAGCTCTTTTATAACTTATCAGCTGCTGAGTACCACTGCTGCAGCTGTCCCCAGTGTGATAAATTATTGCATGTATTAAAAATTCGGAAAGATATAAAAGAAATATGTTTGTAATAAAGTGTAATATAAAATGTAAAAACCCCCGCTCCGGGTCTGGTCAGAAAAAAACCCCTTGTTGGAAAAGGACAGATTGCCACCAGCAACCAAGATAACGAACTCAGGGGAAACCCATCTACTCAGATAAAACTGACAAGATGAGGGCCATCAAGGACACAATAGAGCTGGCTCAGAGAATCACCAACCTCCGGACCCAAGCAACGCCCTACAGATTTCTGTAGGGAGCAATCAAGTTGCAAAGAGACAGACTCCAAAAAGATAATCACCACCGGACCTGAACATCCCACCTGTCAGACCGGGGGAGGAAGGAGCAATCAAAAGTGACAAAAGAGAAGAACACGGCCCAGATACTCATCTGGGCCGGCCCGGATTCCACTACCCTGCCTTGATGAAACCAGTTGAAATACATATAGAGTCTCCTTTGCATATGAGGAGACTCTGCCCAAACCCCAGTTGACTCTATTTTTCCATGCCAGGAAATCCATTCACTGGACAATCAAGGACACTTGGTGAATGGAACCTGCTTGGAATTTTAGCCCAAGGACATAAAATCTCTATAAAAACCCAAGCCTGGAAACCCTCAGGTGTGGATTTGGGAAACCTATACCTTTGGTGTAGACCCTGTCCACCCAGCGCTGCGCTGACTATTTTTATTGTGGTATTTTATCATTGTTGCTTTCCGTTGTTCATTAATAAATCTTTCTTTTCATTTATAAATCAATAATTGCCTTTGCATTTATAACACCAGCATCTCTGAAGTTATTTGGGTGATATTCTGTGGAGATTTCTGTTTTCTGGCCTGCACTGAGGATGGATGATCCCCTCTCGCCAAGGGGGAGATGCAGCAGCCTGGTACTTGCTGATGTCTCTGCACACAAGCAGGGAGTGTCTGTATCTTTTTCTCATAACTTAAGGACATTTGTCTGCTGGTCTCTGACAGCAGAAATACTCCAGAGGTCACTGCAGGCAATATTTCACTTTCCCATCCTTTATCAGTCTTTCCAACCTAACCTGAAATGCTCAAATCCTGAATGTGGGGGGAAGACAAGGGTGCTGTGGAGGCAAAATCTGTGTTCTAATGTTACACCCATCCCACTTTGGAAAGGAGATGGCAACGAGTTAACTTAGAAATGCTGCAGACCCATTTCAGCTTTTGATTTGAATTGCCAGGTTCCCCTGCACTGATGTTCACATCTGTACATACACTGATAGCTGTGCATTAATTCTTGTGTACAGTGAGACAGAGCAGTCAGTGCCAGCACAGCAAAATCCCTCTGATGATGTGGAGACTCCTCAGAGACAGAGATCATGGAATGTTTCTGAGGCTGAAGGGTTAACACAGGAGCTGTCAGTGCCCAGGGCTGTTCCTGGGAGCTCCACAAGCACCTCACACCCACTTGAGAAGTGAAATACTTGGAGAATGGGATGTGTTCTGTGGTGTGGGTGAGTGAACAGCCGGGTACCTGCTCAGGAGTTTGCTGCTTTCACGTGAGAAGTTTCCCCTCATTCTGTCCCAGAGGTCCTGAGTTACCGGGTCTGTAACTGAGGCTGATGTTCAGCTCTGCTCACGCAGTGACCCCGAGCACGACAGCAATTCCCGCATCACAACCCACCCCAGAAAGTGGAAAATCCATCCAAACCACCCACGTTCTGGGGGACAGAGGACTCGGGGTATTCCAGCGCACTGCTCTGCCTTTTGTAATGGTGAGGACCTGCCTTTGTGCCACTGAAACACCATCAAACCTGGGGATGCCAGGGACGTGCCAGCAGGAGCCTCTGGAGGCTGCAGCGAGGAGCTGAGTTCTGAGCTGGGCTGGGGCTTGGCACCCCTGGCAATAACAGCTGGAGGTGTGCTGGAAGCCGCCCTGGGGACAGACGGGGCTCCCGGCGCTGTGTGAGCTGCCCCGGGGATTGTGAGTCCTTCGGCAGCGCTCCAGCCAGGAGCAATACTCTGTTTAAAACGCTTTCGGGGAAGATAAATATTTGTGTGTGCTATCTTGACGTATGGAGATAAACACAGTGGTTCTACACAAATATTGGTTTGACCTGAGATTATTTCATTAGCAGCAGCATGTGGGGCCCACTCAACATCCCTGCAAGCAGCTGCCACCTGTTGTGAGCATCCCAAGTCTGTTGTATGGCTGCTGTCGAGTGTCTAAAAGCAGCCATGCCTTACTTTGTGCATTTTCTGGCCTGTTCTAGCTTGCTTTCATTCAGAAGATTTGCTGGGATGAGATGTTCTGACTTGGGCAAGGTCCACGGGCTTTTATTCTGGATTTTAGGGCAAAGGGAAATGCCACATGTGGTGCTTGAGGGTTGCACGAGGCACTCTGCAGAAACAAAAGGAAATACTCAACTGTGGATTGGATTATAAGATTCGTGTTCCTGGAGATGTGCAGGTGGCTGTGGTAAGAAGATGAGTAGAGCGGGATGTGCCTGAGCCCACAGCACGTGGGGAGCGACCCCAGCTGCCTCCTGGCAGCCCTTATCCCCAGACTGCAGCTTTAATCAATTCCCCATCAGGCTCAGTGTGTGCTAGGCTGGCCTGCCAAGGGAGGGAGGCTGTGGATATCACAGCCTGTGGATATGAAATACTGTGGGGTATACCAAAATTCCCATTTCCAGCCAGCACCAGTCACTGTGGGGTCCCATTTTCCTGTGGACAGCAGGGGTGGGTCGAGTGGAGCCTGTCCTGAGCATGATGGAGCCTCCCAGTGTTTTAAAAAGCAGAGTGGGATGTGTTGTCCCCCACTTTTATCCCTCCTCATAAAATACCCAAGAGATCAGCCCCATTCCCTGACAGTGGGGCTGTGACCCAGAGTCTGCAGGCAGAAGTGGCCAAACTTGATTGAGTCAGCACAGAGAACTGAGTTAACCCATGGACAATCACAATCTGCACAGAATTAATTCAGCTTAAGCTTTTCCCCCTGAGTTTTTATAGCAATACCAGCAGAATGTTGCAGCATTTGGACAGCCATGAAACAAAAATGCTACAGCTTGAAAAATACTTCAGGCTGCTCCTGAGATGAAAGCAAGCCCTGGAGAGCCGGGGAAGTGTCAGGCAAACCCCAGCATGGCACGGGCTGCTGCAGCACACAGGGCTGGGGCTGCTCCACACAGCCCAGGAGCTGCCCCACAGCTTCCAGGGGCTGCTCAGGAGCCCTGGGAAGGCAGATGGATCCGGAGCAGCCGTCCCAGAGCAATGGAGCTGGGGATGGACCGTCCAGAGAGCTCCTCAGCGTGTGGCTCCTTGCAGGACCTGTGGCCCTGCTCCTCGCCGTGTGATCAAGGCAGGAAAGGCAGCGAGGTGCAAATGAGAAATATAAGCTGAGAGCATTATTGATAGGGCAGCTGCAGTCCCCTCGCTGCGTGAGTCATGTCATGCACGGGCTGCTCGGCCGCCCTGCTCAGGGCGAGCTGTGCGCAGGATGGTTTCAATTTCCAAGCGGGGCTTTCTGACCACTCATGCTTTTGAACAGCAAAGAGAGTATCTTGGCTCAGGAATGACTGCAAAGCAGAGGCATTCTGCTCCTGGCCCCTTGCCTGCTTGTGCATTGTGATGGAAACGTAGCAGCTCCCCCTGCCAGGGAGCAGGTCACTCCTGCTGCTGCCTGGGAACCAGGAGACACCGCTGCGAGTGCCAAACCTGAACCGAATGGGATCAAAAAGGATGAATCTGGGACAAAGTTGCAATTTCAGGCTACACCTGAGTTCCTTTCAATAGGAAAAATCTTTTGACTCGATTTTGGTTCCTGTCCTGGTGAAAACATCTCAAAAACGCTCATTAAAAAAGGGATTAAACTGGATTTTGAGGCCAAATGCACTTCTTAAGAGGTCCTTTGCTGGTGTTTTAACTATGAACCTTTGAGCTCTGAGCAAGTTCTCCCACAACACTGGATGCTTGATAGCCCTTTGCACCTGTAGGGAGGAGTGCTGAAAATGAGGTTTCCCTGCTGGGACAGTACCTAAACAGCAAAACTCTGGTGCACTCATAGAAAATGAAATTAATCACTTGAAACTGGATAAGCTGGGAGATTTGTAAACTACTGGGTTTGTATCAGAGTTATAATTTTGATGTGTTCATAGGTTAGTGAGGGCAAAAGAGGCTGCTCCATCCCTGGCAGTATTCCAGGCCAGGCTGGACAGGGCTTGGGGTAGTGGAAGGTGTCCCTGCCCATGGCAGGGAGTGGAATGGGATGAGCTTTAAAGTCCCTTCCAACCCAGACCATTCTGGGATGATTCTGTAATTCTGGACTTGAATGCAGGAGGAACCTTTCTAGAAATACCCAGGTATAGCCCTGGAAGGTGATTTGCTGAACATTTTTTCCAGTAGCTCTGTGGTGGTAAGGCTGGCCGAGGCCCGAGTTAGCTCAGCTGAAAGCCAACGAGTTCTGCAGACGAGGGTGGGATTCAAGGCCAGTAGAGCCAGTTGGTCGATCAGTTGTGATTGGGGGATATTTTGTGAGAGCCACAGAAGTTTGGCCTGTGGGTTTGGATTCTTTGCAGAAGCAGTTTGAAGCACTAAGGGGAAGGGACGTGCTGGAAAATGTGAGTCTGGAGAATACACACAGGGCAAGTCCTGCCTGTGTATCCTCAAGGAATGAGAAGCCAGGAGAATGTATCTTTGAGTGGGCTCTGGAGATTTCAGTCCTGTCTAGGAATAAAGCATCTTAAGGAATGCCATGGACTTCAGAGAAGGGATACAATTTGGGGAATCTACTTAAAAAAAAAAAAAAAGTATAAAGTGCTATAAAACATGCCTTGTTTCAAGAGAGAACTATGGAAATAGAACAAGATTCACAAGTAATTCATCTCAGGCTGTGGACTGGTGTGTATGACTCTGCAGCAAGAACATTAATATCTGTTAAATTCTCCAAATTAGCTTAAACATTCCAGAGAAAGGATGTAATTCTCAGTTGTATAGGGAAGGAATTCACCCTTCCCCCAGTCTTTCTGCTTCCCAGGGACTGGAGAGAAATGCTAATATCAAGTCAACCTATTTTTGTTCCCCACTTTAGTAATGGGGTCCAGATTGGTGCTGACTGTAACCCAATCCTGCCAGAGGAGTTTTGTGTGATGGATCAGAAAGGGCTGATTCCAAGCTGGTGGTGCTGAGTGCCCAGCTCAGCCTGGCAGCTCACTCAGACTCCACTGAGCTCTGAATTTTGGGTCAGGGGAGGTTTCGTGGGGCACTGCTCACCTCTCATTGAGGCAAAGCTTGGAAGTTGCTGGTAGTGCAAAATAAGAGAGATGTGGGACTACACTGAATGAGTCTACGATGGATCATGACTCCTCCACATTTAGTAATCAGGGTGTCACCAGCCTTTATTAGGGAATTATAAAACCTTAGGGAAGATTTTAGCTTGTTTTAACCAAGGGGCTGTTGGAAGATGAAGCAAGAAGACAGATTGGTGTCTGTGACGAAGCACAGCGAGGGATGGGGAGGAGAAGCACCAGCAGAGGCTTTTGTGGAGCCACAAACGAGTTGAATAAACAGAGCTAAACCTGTCCTGCGTACCTGGGCTCGCCCTGAGCCCTGAGGTGGTCAGCGGTGCCATCTTGTGTTAAGCGGGTGGTATTTTTGGAAAAAGATTGATACGGGTTCTTCAAAGCCCTTGGGAAAGGGGATTGGAAGAGCCCCTGAAAACTCCTGGTGTGAGGTGAGGAGAGCAGTGAAGCCTCAGGTCCCTGAGCCAGAAAGGCAGATGAGCAGGTGTCACACACGGAACTGATCTGCAGCTGAGACACTCGTGTGCAAGGAGCCTCACCAGGAGATTCCACATTTAAATTGTGACTTTTTCATCCTGCTCCAATAGCAACAGTGCATGTGATGGGTGCCTGTGGGCTTCCCTGAATACAGGGGAAACTGTTTGAGCATCAAAGGTTGTTTGGGGGTTTAATAACCAAGGTAATTTTCAGCAGAACCAAAGTGGGTTTTTTTTGTTGTAACTGTTGACCAAATTAGAAATACTTCTCTCGGCTGACCTGTCATTAGTTTTAGGAGTTTTTTGGCCTTGGAAGAAGGTTTCAGAGCTGATGTCCAGTCCCTGCAGTAATTTCCAGCCTGGCAGCTTCCCTGAGGCAAAGCAGCTCAGCCAGGTTTCAGTGCTAGAGTTTTCTGCACCGGGATCAGCCCATGCATAAATGTCTGTGCAGGGAAGCCTGACTGCAGCACGTGAAGAAATCCATGGAAAAAAAACCTTGGGGAATGCGTATGACCTCCACATAACCAAGTGGGTCCCTGGGAAATCTGGAAAACACAGGGCCTTGCAGATGACTTGGGGATTTTTGGTTAAGTGGTGTTCTGGCAAGAAAAGTTTATAACTGTTCAGGGAAGGCAGCTCAGGCCATGGAAGAAGTGGGAAAATCACTAAAAGACGCTGGAGGATCTATGGGATTAACATTTCTGAGTGGGGAGGGTTATCCTGGATGCAGAAGTTGCTCTACATACAAATACCAAGACAGAAAACAAAATCTGTTGGTGGGAGCTGCCTCAGGGAGCCCGGCAGAACAGGATGCAGGCAGGGAGTCACAGGAAGCAAAGAGATACTGGAACCAAACAATGCTGTAAGAATGGATGGGTGCTGCTGCTGCTGCCCTAGGAATGACGGGCTCCTGGGAATGGCTGGGCTTGGAAATGAGAGGGGTTTGCTGCTAGGCAAGCAACTGTTCTCTCCAAATCACTGACATGAAAGGTTTTATTTCCTGTGGCACATTTAATAGAACCCAAGGCCAGATTTTAACTCTGGGGCACACGGTGAGTGTGTAAGGGGCCCACACAGACCTTTCCTTTGCACAGAACCACAGAGCATCCTCCCCTGGCCTCCCGGGGGCCGTGCTGGAGGCCCAGCCTTGGCAGGGGTCGGTCCCCGCAGGGATCAGCAGAGCTGGAGCAGCCCCAGGCCCGAGGCTCCCGGCGTGTGCCAGGCCCAGGCCGGGCCTCGCGGCCCCCGGCCCCTCAGGAGGGAGCAGCCCCGGCTCAGGGCTGTCCCCTCCCCTGGAGCAGGGCACAGCTCCAGCTCCGTGTCCCGGGGGATCAGCTCTCCCGGGCCGGCTGCCAGCCCTGGCTGGGGCCCAGCTGTGGCTGGGGGATGGAGGAGCAGCATTTCCTCCCGAGCACATTCCCCTCCGGGGAATGCCCGGCTCAGCTGCGCTGGAGATGGGCTGCCACAACGTCACGCTGGCTGCCGGCCATCCCAGCAGACGATTTATTATTTTCCCTAGGAATCTGCTCTTAAAGTTTCTCCTGTAGTGTTGCAGGTGATTTCACTCGGTGCTCAGCACTGGCCAGACCCGCTTCAGCCTCTGACTGTGTGCAGAGCTACAGTCTTGGCAAAAATGCTCAGGCCCTCTGTTTATTGGTGAGGGTTTGGAGCTTGTACCTCTCCCTGCTGGGCTGCAAAAGTAGAATTTGGAAGTTTCTTTTCCTGAGTGTGTCTGGGAGGGGGGATCCAGGCATTTCTGTGTTCATTATAAGCTGTAGGTGATTGCAAGTACTGTGAAAGGATAAAAGATGAGTATTAGAGACACAAAGGGCACCCAGGGAAGCCAGCATCCCCTCAGGTGTAGGAGGGACTGGCTCTGCCTCTGGGGGTCACTGCCCTGCCCCAAAGCTGGCCATGCTTCAGTGCAGCCAGTCCTGCTGAAAACAAAGGTGCTCTCTGAGCCCTTGGATGATGAACATTCCATGAAAACAAGACCTTTCTTGGGCCCTATGATCAACATACGTTGATCCCAGTGCGCAGGTTTGGACTCAGCTGCTGGAAGGACATTATTTGAATTTGGAAACAGCATTATATTTGATATAAAATAAAGAAATTTGCTTTATTCGGAGTTTAGCTGCTTCCCAGCCTTTCCCAAGGATGAGAATGTTATGATTACAACAGCATGAGCTGCATGATGCAGACTTTAAATCAGTGTAAAGGTGCTGTGGATTAATCTGCTGATTTCCATGTGGGAACAAAATTGTATCACAGAGCATCTTCCCACTGATGTAATTCCAGGCACAGCACTGTTTTCAGTAAAGCAAAGATGATAATTGTTGGTTTAAAACTGACAAGGTCAGGTTATTGGCAGCCATGCATTTGGCAGCCTGCTTTACAACATGAAGGATTGACTCACAATAGGGCAGAAGGATTCTGTCCTGTCCCCAGGTCTGATAGCAGCCCAGGGTTTCAGTGCTGGTTAGTCATCTCCTGGACACAGCATCTCCTGATTCTCTCTCCAGCCAGGTGTGCCCCATGACAGGACCAAACTGAGGCTTTCAGCTCAGAGCAGAGGGAAGAGAATCTGCCTTTTTCCATTTCAGCCACTGCAAACCCAAATCCATGGCCCTGCACTGTTAACAGGGAGATGAGGTAACCAGGCATTTCTATCCCAATCCACTGTAAACTGGGAGCAGATCTTGCCATTATAGGGTGACCCTGAGGTAGGAGTATCTGTACTGCTCAAACACCACAATCAGCAGTGATTAACAGCAGGAAATCCTCTCATGAAAGGATGGCAAGGAGTGTGGCCCTAAGTGGAGCATTACCCATTTAATTTACTTTGGGAACTTTCTGAAGTTTCTGAAACATCTCTGAAATGAAATTATTTGCTGTTCTCTGCCCAAGAAATCAGGACACATTTATGTACTTTTTGCACTTCTGTGCTCAGGAGGGGAAGTGAGCCCCCTGCTCTTTTAAGTAGAGATTATTTCATCCACAGATTTTGGCCAGTAAAAAGAGATTCATTCTGGTTTTGTGTGTTGATTTGGTTCAGTGCAGGAATCAGTGCAGCAGATGCAACACTGATGTGCATATGGGGAGCCTTGCAGTAGGGGCAGTGTTTGTGCCAAGCTTCTCAAACCCACACCAGCACTGCTTCACCTCCAGTCCATTGGGGCTCTGCTTTCATTTTCCCTCTTAAAATTGTTCCTGTGGAAAGCCCTGGAGCAGCTCTGGGAATTCCAGTGTGGTGACAAATGACCCCCAGTTGCCCTCTGGCCATTCCCTGGGATGGCTCAGCCTGGCACTGCTCTCGCTGGGGCTGCCCCTGTGCCTGCTCACCCGAGCCCAGCTCGTGGCAGGGAGTGCTGTGGCCCATGGGCCGTGCCAGCTGCCAGATCCAAACATTTTCACCAGGGGAACCCCTTTGTGTTACTCATCTGGTTGTCAAAAAGGACCTGGCTGCTGGCCTGGAGCTGGCACCAGATGAAAAATGTGCACTTAAAACTTTTCATACTTGCACTGATGGGAATGAGCAATTCCTCAGCACATTTTCTCAACGTTTTTGAACAATAACTGTCAACTTCAGGGCGAAGTGAGGCAGATTTCAGATTAAAGGGCCGGGGTTTGCTTAACTTTTATGAATCCCTCGGTCCCAACCTCCTTCACGTTCCTCAACACAACGAACATGGAAAGGCTGTGTCGAACGCAACAGTCACTTTTGTCAACACAAGTTTTTCCTTTAATACTGTGATAGAAAGATTTCCAAAAGAGATTTTTGTGATGGATTCAGGACTTGGCATGCCAGGGAGAATCTGGTATTCTCCCCAGCAAAGCTGAAGGTTTGTGTGAGAAGACCGATAATGCCAGGCAAAAGAACCCTTAAGTCCCAAGTGAGCTAAAATATTCCTTAGTTTGTTTTTCATCCTTAATTACTTTTCCTCTCTTGATTTAATCTGTAGTGCTGAAGCTTGTCAGCACCTATAGCCTTTCTTTCAGGATTGATGTCTTGGGAACAGAAATAAAAGCAATTTCCACGTGGTGTTTCCCTGTCATGGCTGCTGCCTGGAGCCCGGTGACTTTTCTTTCAAAAGACCCAATTCTGTGCCCATGTAAATGGAACAAAACTTCATTGGAGTCAGGAGCTTTCTGTTCCTTAGCACCAAGGCTGAGGCTTCCATCACCCAGCCCGATGTCCTGTCACTTGCAATAAAATCTTCCAGTTTCTGTTGCGTCTCTCATTTTCCAAAGAAGAAATGTCTCAGAAAGAATGATTGCCTCGGAACACTTTCCTTGATTTTGACTTAGCAGAATCTTAAGGCCATTTCAGATGTAAATTGTCGAATTTACCACTGAAGGGAGAAATTGTTCTGAGGAAGAAAATGAACCTTCTATTTGGAAAATTAGTTCTCAGAAAAAAGCATTGCTCATAGTTTTTTTCCAAGTGAAGTGATTTCTTGAAACATCCCCTGTGTTTCAGGATTGTTGACACATTCCATTGTGTCAGCTGGCACTGCCACACACCAGAGAAGTTTCTCAGGAGACTTCCAAGAAGCTTTGCTGTACCATCTCTTGGACAGGACTGTAGAGCCAGATTTGCTCAGCCAAACTGGGACTTTCAGGCTTTCATTTATTCAGGGTTTGGTCTCATCTGTTGTCCTTAGCAGGAGTTTTGTGGGAACTTGCAGTGGGGGGGATTTTCAGCCTCGTGCCACGCGCAGTTTCTAAACTGGAAAGCTGTGAGCCTCAGCTCTGGAGAGCTCAGCTCAGCATCACAACCAGGGCCTGGGTCAGTCAGTGGGGAGAGGGCCCCAGGGAGAGCTCAGAGCTCCTTGCAGGGCCTAAAGGGGCTCCAGGAGAGCTGGAGAGGGACTTGGGACAAGGCCTGGAGGGACAGGACACAGAGAATGGCTCCCACTGCCAGAGAACTGGTGGCTCTGGTGCTCTCTAGTGTGGGAAGATACCTGTCAGGGACACACTCAGAGATATGATACAGATGTCCTTGTTCTTTTCCTTGTTCTACTCCTCTCCACTTAAATTCCCCTTTAGTTCATGCTGACATTGACTGATGCAAGCAGAGAGAGAGAACATAATTCCTGGAACGCCTGTGTGATGCTGGTGCCAGACAATGCCTTCTCCTGAGGCTCGTGTAATGGGCAACCAGACCTCTGAGTACTTTTTAAAGGCCATTTGTGAAGAGTGAGGTGAGGACATTTTGCATTTGGGCAGTCAGGTTTTAGAAAGGTGCTGCAAGGGAAGATGTCAACAAAAGCTGCTGCGAAGTTGTGCTTTCATTTCACACGGCTCTGAGGAGATGCATTCTTGGGTCTGGTTCATGTAGGCTCATTTCTCTGACTCAAATTCACTTTGAATTTGGGCATCAAAGGGATTTTCAAATTCTAGGTCAAACTCATTAGAAACCCTGAATCTCACCTGGTCCCAGCTCTGTAAATGACAAGAAACAGTAAATCTGCTTTGCTCTGCTTTGGATACCAATCCATAAATCATGGGCTGGGGGTATTTGAAGCTTAGCCCAGAACCTCTCTGTCTAAGAGCCAGTTGTTTCTCCAAGAGTTCATGACTTTGCTCCAGGCAATCTCCAGGTATGGGGAGGTTCAGTGGCACATGGAACTCGTCCGATTTTTCAGGGGATTGCAAACACAGCAGCCAGTGTTTGGACTGGGAATTTTGCTGGCAGAAAGTTGCAACTCTGAGACCCAGCCCAGCTGCCTGAGCAAAGACTTTTCCAGAGGTAAAAGCCCCAAGCATCCCTTCCTGGTGTCCCTGGGGAGCCAGGGCAGCCCGGGGACCCCTCTCCCTGCTCCCCGCTGGCTCCTCCCAGAGGAACGGGGGCTTTCCCGGAATTCCTGCCTGCCTGTGGGTCCTCAGCCAGTCCTGCAAAAATGCATTTTTTATTGAATGTTATTCTAACCATAAAACTTTTAAGCTGTTCAAATACTTTCCTTTGTACTGTAGACATCTGAGACTATGAGACATTAACAAGTAAATGTACTTTTTTTTCAACTGCTTCGATCTGCTGAGGAGTTTTCTTTGGACTGATTCTGCCCTTGCCTCATAGCAGAGGAAACGAGACTGGGATCTGATATCGGATCTCCTTGGTAGCTGTCTCCCCAGATGGGAGGTGTAGGAGTGTTTCATCTTGAATTCAAAATAGGACTCTATTCCTTGGCAACTCATCTGCTCACTCAGGATCCAGAGATGTTTAAAGCCAAGAGATACCATTCTGATTCTCTTTGAATCCCCTATTAGGCCTATAAGCCTTGCAGGAGTAGAGCACATATTTTAGTAAGACTCAGCTGAAGGATTTCAGAAGATGGAATTCAGCCTTTTCCATAGTTATTTTATAATTAATATAATGAGCTCTTTGACTCCTGCCACTTCATGTCTGTACTCAAGCCACCGAAGCTGACTTTATATTCAATATATTTTTATAATGGTCTTATCTGTAATTGTTTCCCTGTTGAATTGTGTCCTAAATTGCAAAATGCAAGAGGGCGTTGCTGCCCCAGATCGTTTATGGGAGACAGAAAAGGCACTGGAAGAACCAAATCCATTATTGCAGTTTGCAGTATGAGGGGGCACACCCCAGATTTGTTCTGGAGCTCATAGAAGTACCAGCCTGGTAAAAGATAGACCTGAATGGTTTGGTGGTCCCTAAATCAGAGACCTGCTTTTCTGACATGATGAACCTCTCATGAGGAATCCAAATCCAGCCTTTTTGGAGCCCTGGGAGTGCAAGCAGGTGTTTTCAGGAGTCAAATTTATGGAGTACAGCTACACCATCAGGAGCTGGAGAATTGTGTCTGAATAACCTCTTGTCACAACAGTGACAGGGCAGGCGTTGAAAACTGAGTGTAAATAAAATGGCATCATTTTAGGGAGGGTTACTATTCCTGGCTATCACAGAGCTGCCTCAAAGTATTTAACAGGAGGCCCTAAGATGGGTGGGGGAGTCTGGGTTTACCCCAGAAATCCTGGAGAGCTCAGCAGAGGCTGCACACGCTGCTCAGAGGTGGCCACTGCTCTTTTTTCAAACACAGGACAGCTTTAACCTTGAGAGCCAGTTTTTCCCTCCAAGAGAACTGGAAGTAGAGCTCTAAAGTTACACCTCAGAGGCCTTTGCAGTGTTAGATTTTCACTGCTTTTTTTTCAGCAGAGGTTTTTTATATGTTGAGTAGGAAGTTCAGTGGGTTTAACACCTGATTTCACGCTGTATAGCACCTGATAATTTGCATTTGACATTTTGCCACCTCTCCAATGGGAAGTGTTTGAATTTTTTAATTTTTTACCAGCAATTTACTTACTCGGGTGCTACCATAACAGATAGAAACTATTGCTTCCCTTTGATCCAGGGTGGTGTTTTGTAAAGTCTGATTACAGTGAGGTCTTTAATTTCAAGCCCTACGGTCGATACCTGTAACCACATAACCCTGACACCGATCTTGACGCTAACCCTCTAATTATTTTTCATGCCCCAAATGTTAATATTTACCAGGTAGAGTCAACCTCCAAACCACAGAGCGTGGTTTGCATTGTTGGTGGTATGAATTATACATCACCTAAATAAAAATGTTAACCTTCCACTAAGGTAATTAGATAAACAGATCTCACTCCTGAGCGGCGCTCGAGCAGTTCTATAAATGCAGAAATGTTTCGGAATTCCCTCGCACGAGCAGAGCTCCCGGGGCACAAATCGCAGCCGAGGAGGTCTCAGTGAGCGGTGGCTGTGGGAAGTCTCTGGGGCTGGAGAGTCACCAACACCAATCCTCTGTGCACAGGCTCCCCCTGATGGAAATGAAAAATACCAAACAACGCTTTCCCCCCTCCCGGCTGCTCCGAGCTGGTTTGTCTGTAGCCACTTCTCGTGTTTTGACACTCAGCGTTTGAAATGCAGATGATTTAAGGAACTGGCTGCTGCTCCTCGTGACACCCGGGAGTGGCTGATGGCTTGTGTGTGCTCATGGCCAACACTGGGAACTCCTTGTGTCGGTCAGGAAGAGAAGGGGAGCTCTCTGTGCGGTGAGAAGGACTGAGGTGCCACAGGGAGAGCTGTGGCCGTGCACAGACACCTCAACAATCCCCCCTGGGCATCCCTGGCAGAGCTGCCCAAGCTCCCAGAGCTTTGGCAGCCTCGGGGACAACGAAGGAAAAAGGAAAGGAAGGAGGAAGGAGGAGGAGGAGGAGGAGACAGTCCAACAGTCCAGCCTGAGCCTGCCCCAGCCCAGCTCCAGCTGCTCACTGGATCATGCTGCTGGTCAGGAGAGTGAAGAGATCAGAGCTACCCCTCAGGAGGATGTTGAAGACCACAGTGAGGTCTCCCCTCAGTCTTCTCCAGCTGAACAAACCGAGTCCCCTCAGCTGCTCCTCTTCAGACCCTTCCTCTTCCTCATGTCCATCCTTTGGACACTCTCTAATGGTTTTTTATATTGTGGCACCCAAACTGCCCCAGCACTGGAGGTGAGGCTGCCCCAGCCCAGCCCAGAGCAGGACAATCCCTCCCTGGCCACTGCTGTCCCAGGACAGGGCTGTCCCTCCTGGCTCCAGGCACTGCTGACTCAGATCCAGCTGGCCATGGACCGGCACCCCCAGGTCCCTTCCTGCAGCAGAGGGAAAAATGTATAATTAATACAAGAGCCAGAATATGGCTAATACACACCTTGTTTCAGTGCAATTGGTGGATAATTACTCTTCCCTAATTGTGTGGAAGTTAAAATGACTTTCAGCATTGCCCTCTTGTGTGTGACAGAAGGAGAGAGGCTTCTGCACCAGTGGAATTGCTCCCTTCTCCAATCAGAGTCTGAAAAACCCCTTGGTGCTGTAAATATGGCCAGGGATGGTTACTGGGGTCAGCAGAGGGGTGGCAGGTGTGGGATCCCTGCGGCAGGAGGGGTTTTAGAGCAGGACAGGAGCGGAGGTGCCCGGTGCTCAGCAGCCAAGGCAGGCTCATTACGCCTGACATCCTTCCCTCAGCACTAATCATTTTTCCATTTCAACAACGGCTGTTTACAGCAGCTGCTGCCTTATGTTTGGTTTGATCCTGCTCCAGATTTTGCAAGTGATTAAAATGTTGCTAATAAAGATATTTTAACTAGGATTTGCATGTTGACTTGCCTTTTCCAGCTACAAAGATCTCAGCACCGCTGCTCTCTGTGGCTGCTGGCCACTCCAGGGGTGAGCTGGTGGCCTCCAGAGCAGCAGTGCAGCCTCAGCCAGGCTGTGCTCCCCTCTCCAGGAGCAGCAGGGAGGATGGGGAAGGGCTGGATTCTGGAAGGAATCCTGGTGCCCTTGTACGTGCATGATAGGGAGATTATCTTACACACATTCCCTTGTACGTTCCCCTGCCTTACCACATACTCGGCTGATTTCTGCTGGAATATTGTAATTGCATTCATATGCTCCAATAGCAAGGGCAGCTGCAAATATTTCCAGATAAAACCCGTGCTGGTGCCGAGGGCTCTGGGGCAGCCCTGTATCCCCAGCTACACCAGGCACTGGGCAAGGAGTAAGAGACTTTCCTGCCTCTCTAAAATGATCCCGTGGTGCAGCAAGCATCAAAATCCCTGAGGGAGCTGCGTGGTTCTCACCCCACGCTCCATCACCCCTGAAATCTCAGGGGTGTGCTCACAGAACCCAGGGAGCAGGCTGGCAGCTGGGTACCTGAGCATCCCTGCCCCTCCCTGAGTTTGGGAGGGTTTGGCAGTGCCTGGGAGCTGGGTACCCGAGCATCCCTGCCCCTCCCTGTGCTCGGGAGGGTTTGGGGCTGCCAGGGCTGGCTGGCAGCAGGCAGCGGAGCAGCAGAGGGTGCTCTGGCTGCACCAGCCGGGCCGCATCCTGGGCACGGCGTGTGGAGCACAGCGAGGAGCGGCTCCGCATCCCAGTGAGCATCATCCCTGTGCCCGCTTCTCCCCAGCCCCTCCCTCCGCCCGTGGAAACGCTCCCTTCTGGACTGGGAAAAAAAAAAAAAGAGAGAGAGAGAGAAAAAAAAAAGAGAGGAAAAAAGAGCTTTTGGGTGAGTGCCAGAGAACAGTGAGGGGCTCGTGGGTTGGCATCTGGACGTGACACTCGAGCAAACCCGTCCCCCCGTGCTCAGTGTGACTCAGGCATTTTTAATTACTGGTACAGAAGAAAGCAAAGCTCATGGTGGGTTTTGTTCAGCCCTTCATTCATGCCTGCAGCTCCAGGGTCGTGCTATTGACTTGGCTCGAATGACCCCCAGGACACAGTTCCTGCCACAGAAATAACCAGCACGCTCATGCCAGCCCAGCACAGGGAGAAATTAATAATAATGCAAGGAGAGAGAAAATTCATGGCAAAGAAAGGTTCAAAATACTGTTTAATGAACACACTGCTGATGTAACTGTTGTTGGAAATTCCTGCTGAAGGCTGCAAGGTTTGCCAGACAAAGCCCAGGATTAAGATTGGGTTTCTGTGGCAGATTATCTGCTCTTTTTATATCACCTCACATCTCCTTCCTCTCTTTCTTTTTGTCTGTCACACTCAGTTATCTTGTAAACCCTTTAATTCTGCTCTGCACATATCCACAGCTTGCCTGGATGGAGACCTGACTTGAATTATGCCTTGAACTGCTCATACAGTACTAATTACATTAATAATAATTGACTTGACTGGGCTTTGGATCAACCTCTGAAGGAATACATTTGCATCTCATTACTTACTCTGGTGTTCTGCATGCGTTTGCAGAGGCTGGAGGGCCTGGAAGGGGCAGCCAGCAGGAGGGTCCCTGGGCAGTGGAGAAGGACACAGGTCCTGCCTGTGGGAACACTGGAGCACCAGGACCCGTTTTTGGTGCTTTGTGCCAGGATTCTGGGGGATGTCACTGTCTGGCAGCTCCAGCTGATGTGAAACTCATGAGGCACCTGCCCACAAAGGGACCCAGGCAGGTTAAACAGGTTGTTTTCCCCCTCCTCACAGCAGGGTCCTCATGTTCTGAATTCTCAGAATTCCAACAGATGTTTTAGGTTTGCTCCATTGGGATTTGGCAGGCTGTGGACAGCCAGTGCTGTTCTGGGTGTCAGCTCATCCATCGGTCCAGGGGAGGGATTTGTAGATTCAGTGAGTGTTTTGTTGACATGGAATTGTTGGGTCAGATACTCACACCTGAATTTCTTCTGTCTCCCTGTAATATCTCAGTCTCTGTTCTGCCTTGTGGGAATGTGTGACCCCCTGAACAAAGAGTGAAGAAGGAAATTCATCTCCAGAGCCACTTCCAGCCCTGGTGGACACAGACTCTGTGCTGCAGGGTGTATCCACACCAATCTTGCAGCAGTAATATCATCTGGGAGTGTCAGCAAAGGCTGGAGGTCTTTGGGGTTTGGTTTGCAGCATGCATACAAACACTGCTCTTTGATATCCACATCGGTCCAGGGGGGAAACTGCTGGGAAAAACCTTTGATTTCAGCATTCTGAAGGAAAATACATATGTGCCAGTTCCCAGGACAGAGCGAGAGCAGGGAAGTCGAGGCATATTACAAACAAGATATAAAAAGAGAAGTAGGGAAGAAATGCGAAGACAGAAATATTTAGCAATTTTTCTTTCCTTCAGTTATACCTGGGAACCACCTCAAAGCCAAAGGGGAGTCCTGAGAGTGCACAGGAGATGTTTAAGCCATAGCAGAAGGAAATAAAGAGTGACAGTATTTGGGGGGAGCCCTGGCTAACACTGAGCACCCCAGGTAGGAGTGGGAAGAACAAATACACAAGAATGGAGGTGACAGCAGTAGCAAACAACCATCAACAGGATAGAAAGTAAACAAGGACCTAAATGCAACAAATGAGACTTATTTTTCTCTAATGAGTCATGACTAAGAGCATTATTTCCTTTCATCATTAGAGATCTGAATTTCTAGAGTTCCTTTTCTCACTCCAATGAGGACACATCACTTTAGGTCTATGCTGGAAACATGGATCAAAACCTTTATTTAAGGCCTTCCCCTGTCTTTCCTGGATGCTTCCTGAAGGAATAGCCTAACCAGTGCTTCAGGGATGCAGGAGACTGGAAAATGTGTGCAATGTGATGCCTCTTTATGTTTAATAAAATCAGATTCTTTGCTATTTTAAACCTTTGAACGTTTGTGGCTGTAACTCACTAAAGGGGAGGTGCCAAAGTCTGTAAAGATGTCCCAGCACTGGTTTTTTGGTGTCTGGTGCTGAGAAGTTAAATTAATAGATTATCCCTTTTGGGGTAATTAAAATGCATTTGTTGGTCTGGCCACCTTCTCCCATATCTTGATTTTCAAATTTCCATTAAGCTAATAAAATAGGCTGGCATCCTGCCTGCTCCATAGCCAACAGGAGATACATTAAGTCTGTATTTCATTAACTAACAATATATTGACCTTATCATATGACAGTTTCTGGATATTAACATTTAGCCCCTCTTATCTCTGGTACATTCTCCTAAGGATCTCGATGTACTTTCAAACAGTCATTTCAATCCCACTGTCCTTTTGTGTGCTAAAATTGTATTGCCATCCTTGTCACACACATCAAAGAACTGCACATTGCAGAGCATTCTCATAACCCTCAAAATCTGTTGCAAAGCATTTTACAAAATGCAGATTTTAATATCACTGTGGCATTCATCGAAATTGAAATCTACTGAAAAATCTAAAAGTTGTTCATTAAGAAAACACAATTCAGACGAGAGAAACTACTTTGTTGGCAATGATAAATTTGTGCAGTGCTTTTACTGATTACCTTAAGTAAAAACATTATGCTAACTCTTCCTGACGTGCAGCCTGAGCCTCCCCCGGCCCTGGCTGTGCCCTCTTGTCCTGTTGCTGTTCCCTGGCAGCAGAGCCCAGCTCTGTCAGGGAGTGCTGGGGCTGCCCTGAGCCTCGTCCAGGATGAACACCCCCAGCTCCCTCAGCTGCTCCTCACATCACTTGTGCTCCACACCCCTCACCAGCCTTGCTGCCCCTCTCTGGACACTCTCCAGCCCCTCCATGTCCTTCCGAAACTGGGGACCAGGACTGGGCACGGTGCCTGAGGTGCTGCCGAGCACAGGGGGAGTCCCTGCCCTGCTCCTGCTGGCCACACCATTCCTGATCCAGAAACAGACACATTTTCAGTTTTCTCCTTATCCCAAACTGCTTGTGGGCCAGGGAGATGGTGATGGCTCTTGGGCTCCTGGCAGGGCTGCACTTCATCCCCTCTTGCTCACGTTTCAGCGCAGCTGAGTGACAGCAGGACACAGACGTGCGAGCTGCAGGCCAGGCTCCTCACCCTGCGAGGCTGCCAGTGTAGTCCTGCAGCCTGTGGTGCTTGTCTGGGCTCTGATGGGAAATGGAACCCTGCAGGCTCTGTGTGCTGATAGGAATTCTCTGCCTGTGTGGTACGAGGTGAGAGCACAGCCAGCGTTTCATGCACTCCTCCAGTGATTCATTTCCTACCTTCCCTGGGAACTGCCCTCTGTGTATTCTGGACATCTCCCTGCCCCTGGACACGTAGGCCTGTAGGAACAGGCTGCATGGTAGGTGCAGAAAGGCTTCAATCCCAGCTCCAGGTAGAATGGGAATATTTTGACTGTGTATTTTATCTCCCTTTCATTTATGGCTGCACTCACCTCATCCTTGGGAATGCCTCTGAGGCTGAATTTCTCAATTGTTTGCTGCAGGAGAGCACCTCCATAGCACTCTATCCTCTCCATCCTCAGGGGAATATGAGAGCCTCCTGTCCCTGTGTGTGATGTTCCAGGCCCTCCGGGGGCACTCCGGGAAAGGGAACAGCACCGGCAGCACCTGAGCCAGGGGTGCCCCTGGAGCAGCGCCTCTCGTGTACGATGCCTTTATAAAATGTCCCAACATTTAACAGGTGCTGCAATCTCACTCTTGTGCTTTTGAGAGCTGCCACAAGAGCCCTGAGAAAATTATAGGTCTTCTTTTGGAGGGGGTGTGGATGGTCATGGTGTGATCGTGATCACAGAATCCCAGAATGGCTTGAGTTGAAGGAACCTCAAAGCCCATCCAGTGCCACCCCAGCCATGGCAGGGACACCTCCCACTGTCCCAGGCTGCTCCAAGTCCTGTTCAGCCTGGCCTTGGGCACTGCCAGGAATCCAGGGGCAGCCCCAGCTGCTCTGGGCACCCTGTGCCAGGGCCTGCCCACCCTGCCAGGGAACAGTGTATTCCCAAAAAGGACTGGGAAGACAGCTGCAGGGAATGGAAGCAAAGCTGGCAAGGAAGGAGGTTGTGGATGACCATGTCTTGTTTTAGGATGGAAACACTTCTATCCAGCATCCACCAGCTCCAGACAGCCTGTTGTGATGCAGGAGCAGGTCCTTTCTGCTAAGAGAGCAGGAGGTAGAGCAGCAGGTTGCCTAGCTGGGACCACTGCCTTTAGAGGGCCTAAGCTGTTCTTGGCCCCAGAGCAGCAGCTGTCTCCAGGCAGCTCTGGAGCTTCATCCAGCAAAGATGAAATGTGGACATTTCCTGCCAAGCAAACACCTTCCAGTGGTGGCAGCCACTTAGTGCCTACCTGTGTTTGCTGCTCATCCTGACATACGACCACAAGTTGTAAACGATCCTCCATTCCCCTGGGGAGTGTCCTACTGTCACTCTCTGAGCTGAGAGAGCACCAGGGAATCCAAACCATCCAATCCAAACCCCCAAACCATCCTGGATCCCGGGGAGCCGGGCTCCTTGTGTTCTCTGCTGCCGCTGCTGGGCTGTGCTGCAGGGGCAGGCAGAGCTGACCCACCAGGGCTGTGGTGCCACAGAGCTGCAGGTCCCAGCAGACCTCCCAAAAACCACTCCTGACTATTGAGCTGTTTCCCCTCGGCAGCCCTCTGTGCAAGGGCTCAGAGGGCAGCACGGAGAAGTGTGACTCGCAGGTACAGAACAATGCAAAATTTGTTCTTACAGTGTAAGTCGATTTCCATGTACAAACCCTCCTCTCCTTGTGCCACACTCTATCAGCCTGGAGCCAGTGGAAATCATGTGCTGTTAGGAGCCTGTGAGAGATTTATGCCACGGGAACAATGGAAGCCTGTTGTTCCGATGAGATGATATACGCTGAACACTTTCAGACTATATATTTAACCAGAAAAAGTTTCAAAGCTCTGATATATGCAATAGAAGACTCATTATGCTGTACAGATTTGTACTCTCCCTAGTCTGATCTGATTGCACCTCTACATCATCTCCTGCCGTCTGTCAGTGCCTACTGGAGTGCTTGAAGCTTGGGACTAATCCAGGAGGGAGGGAGAACATCCAGGAGGGAGTGTGGGATTTTCTGCTGATTGACTGGAATGCAGCGTGAGGCAGCGTGTGCTACACCGAGGGGACAGGTTTGGAGAGGCTTTAGCTCAGCCTGGGAGCTGGGACAGGTTTGGAGA
>NW_015379262.1:666316-672808 GCF_001522545.3 Parus major | reverse complement strand
CTTTAGGTTGGACAAATGGGAGAAGAAAAGCCCCTCAGTCAGTGTATTTGTTTAAAATACACATGCACATAAGGGCAGTTGCCTGGGCTGGTGGCAATTCCAAGTGCCACACTTCAGGTGCCTCAGTCTGCCCATCTGAAGAGGAGTTTTAGCAGCTCCCAAGTACCTCAGGAGCTGCTCCTGACACAGCAAATCCTGAGCATGAGGCATTCCAGTATCCTTGGAAAGAAGTCACTCACTGGGTTTTCTTTTCAGAAAACTTCTGGAGAGGCTTGGCAGTGTCCTGGGACAAGAAGAAATTCTTGGCAGGTGCTTGCCAGGGCAGCTCAGTGCAGACCTTGTTCCCTTTTGCTGCTGTGTGTAAATGACAGGCTGGGTGAGGACTGCAGGGCTCCCGGCTGATCAATGGCCATGATGTCATCCCCAGCTGGGACATATTTTACAGAGGATTGCACTTGTCCCCTCCCTCACATTCCCTGTAATTATGCCCCAGGCCAGTAATGAGCACGTCTGAGCCGCAGAGAGCCAAGCCCAGCTCCCCCAAAGCCACGGCACCTGGAGCTCATCCCAAGGGGCAGCTCCATCCCAGTGCTGGTCCTGGCAGGTGCTGGAGCCTCAGAGCTGCTCTGCTGGAACTCTGGAATGTTCTTCTTCTCAGGTACCTACACAGGTCTGCCAGCAGAGCTGCACATCCAGGGAGCTGCCAGGTATCCCGGGAATACGTGGTTGAGACACCACTGAGCATGACTCAGGCCCTATAAAAGGAGTGTGGTTAATAAGTTCCATCAGAAACTGCTTATTGCATTTTAAAGGTCATTTTCCAAAAAGGAATTTTCCAGATTTGATGGAATTTTACCCTTCAGGTCATTCATTTTGTCAAAATCCACCTGCACTCCCTTCTTAAATTTCGTTTTGGTCCATCACACATGGATTCAAAATAAGGGCCATAAATTTTTTTCAGAACTAAGAATATAACTATTAGTTAATAACTATCTTCAGAACTTAATTGTTTTCCCTCAAAAGCCTCCTGGGAACTAACAGTATTAGGATACCACAGAGAAATTTTTGTCTAGAAAAATTCAGTCTGTGTACATCCAGCTGTTGTTGTCCATTCTATTTGAAATGGGGAGTAGATCTGAGGACTTGTAGATCCCCCTGTTTTCACTATAATCAGAAATAATTTACTGTACAGCTGCTAAATGTGACCTCCCAGGATGTCCTCAGGCTCTCACCTGAAGAGCTGCAGCAGTTTTTCTCTGTCTGTAGTTTGAAGCATTTTGAGTTAAACTGTGTGTGAGGATGCGAGAGAAGAGCGTGGCCCAGGGAGATGAGAGCAGGACGGGCTGGGCCTTGTCTGCTTCTCCCAGGAGCCGCTGGAAGGGCTGAGCTCCGGACACTGCTGCTCTCCTGAGCCCGTGTGGATCAGCAGCGTGTTGGGAGCCTCCTGCCACGGAAAAGGAAAGCTGGGCTTTGCAAGCAGCTCATCTTTCAGCCGGGAACACGAGAAAGGGAAGAGACTCCCAAAAATGCTGGGCGGCCTTTGGAGAGCTGAGCCGGCGAGCCCCGGGCCCAGCGCTCTGACTTCATGTGGATCCTGCTGAAGAGGGGAAATTTGAGCTGAGCTGTGTTGAAAATCTGTCCAACCCAAGCATTTTAAAGATATTTAGGCCTTGTTCCACTCACTGTTGCAAGACTTGAGCGAGACAGGTTAGAGCTTTCAATTCCCTTGAAAGTGGTGCCAGGGAAACATCGAAGTCTGTTCTAAAGCTCTGTGCCTTCATCAAGGATCTTTAAAACCAGGCTGGAGATTATTTGCCTAAAATCATGCAGATTCAGGGTTGTATTTTTAATTGCAAGACTTCCATTTCCTTACAGATAGCCCCAGCAGAAAATAATGGGATGAGAAATAAAAAGAATTAGATGATTCTCTTTAGAAATTCCTTAAAATATGTGAATATGGCAAAGGCTGGGGTGTCACCTGTTCTGCTGTGCTTCTGAGAGATAACTTGTCTTGGCTCTTGGTTTCTCCCTGAAAGCCTGGACTTTTGGTTTGGAAAAGATAATATCCAAACCATATGTCTAATGATTGATTCCTCTGGATGTATGTCCAGCCTGTGTAATGCTCTCTTAAGGGAGCAAACACGGATGTGATTGAGTCAGCAGCATGGGAACACTCATTTAATCAGTGTTTTTTAGTCAATATTTACTAATAAGACAAAACAACTTTTTGTTCTTTGGGGAATATAACATTGTATTTCCTAATACAACAGCTTATGGATGAAGCCCTTCATTAACCCATTCCAGGTTGTCCTCATGCATCACCAATACAAAAAAAAAAATCAGTTTCTTTAAAATGCTACTCTAATTTGATCTACTAATAATATTTCTCTAGAAGTTTTCTAGTGAATAATTTTTTATTCAATGATTTTTACTTCAACTTCATGTTCTGGCCTCATCATTAACATACAGTAGAATATCATTTGTGAGGCCCAACAAACTTGAGTTAAAGTTGTGCTCCTTGGAGAGCTGTGGGGTTTTCAAGATGATCTTGCAGAGCTGATGTGAGCCCCCATCTTCTGCTCCTGATCTGGCAGCAGCCTCCAGTGCCTTTTAGGCTTGGTTCTTAATTTGCTCTGCTGTTGTTGAAAAGCAAATGGCAGGAGATGATCAAAAGTGCAGGAGAGTCCTGCTGGCAGCTGATGGAGCCACACTGCCCACCCTGAGAATATTGCAGGCACTGGTGACCCACTGCTCCTTTTTTGGTTTTTGTTTGCAATTTTAAAGATCTCGGTATGTGCCAGACTGCACCAATGTCCAGCTTAGTATGAGAGCTGGGGAAAGGTGCATTTTACCCAGAAATAAAATTTACTGTTTGACTCAGCCCTGGCTCCCTCCCTCAGCTCTGATACACGAGCCCTGAGCATGCTGCAGCAGTGTGAGAAGGATCTCTCCCCTTCCCTTACCCTCCTTCCCCTGTGAAAGCCACCCTGGTGCAGCCCCCCAAACTCTCTGTGGGAGAGTGGAGCAGCTTATCCCTTGTGTAGAAAACAAAAAGCTGGAAATCGAGGTTGTGCCTGGGAAATAACATTAAATGTGAAAACATGCTGGGGTAGCCAACTCGGTTTCGGATCCCTCGATCTAATCTCAGAATTTTTACAGCCAGTTGTGCTCAGCAGAGCATCCCTGGGATGTGCCAGGGAATAGATGTTTGCAGAACATCTATGAAGAGAGGGCTACTAGAATGAGTCTCCATGTGCAACAGGAGTCCCTGTGAGTGCTGGATTCGGGTGGTGCCATCCAGGCTTGCTGTTGTCTCCTGGGTCTGGAGACACCTCCCTGAGTGCTGCAGAGGAGCAGGAGATTGGGCAAAACAATGGCAAGGCCCCAGCAGCAAGCAATGTGTGCTCTTGGGGAGCACAAGTCAAGTCATTCTTGTCATCAGACATCCCAGCCACCTGTGAGGATACCTGGGGGAGAAATTAGGGCAGCCAAACACATATTGTTTCTTTTGTTGGAAGTGCCAAGCTCGGTGGAGATGAATTGGCCATCTGTTCCCTCCCAGCCATGCTCTGGCAAGCCGTAAAGCTCCTTTTTATACCTTGCCACTTTCCATCAGTGCTAACAAAAGTCAGGGGGAGTTGCTTGGTTTTTCATCAGAACATTCTCCCTTCTGACAGCGTGCAACCAAGAGCCTTTTTCCACGCAGCGCTGCTCTCCCCTGGCCCCTCTGTGTTTGCACAGGACCTTCAGGTGCCTTATCTCTGAGCAGGGGTAACCAGACACCTCTTCAGGCCTGAAACCCAACCCTCACCAGAGAGGCCAACAAAGAGCTCTTGTCCCAGCCAACACTGTTCATCCTGGTCAGCCCTGGGCTGGCACCGTCCCCAGCTTCGCCCTGCAGGACCACAGCTCACCCTGGGGCTGGGTCATGGCCTCCTCCCAGCGCCTTCCTTTCATAGACGGGTCCTTGGTCACATCCCAATGGGTGCTGAGGCTGCAGAGAATCCTCAGCCAGGCTCTGGGAGCTGTGGAGTCCCTGGGTGCTCCAGCTCTTCTTGTGTCTGATGCAGTGTGTGTGACTCCCTGTGGCAGTCATCTCCATCCTCTGTCATGGGACGGTTCTGTCAGTGTGGGAATGTGGAATTCAGCCTGTGCAGTGCCCCTGGCAGAGCACTGTGTGTTATACACAACATAAACCACGACAGTAACTGCATGGCCACAGCTACATTTATAAATACATATATATGTGTATATGTAATTATGCCTTACTCTGCTGAGCTGTTGTTCATGAGAACAAAATCTCTCCCTGCGATCCCCCTGTCCCTGTGGCCACTCAGAGGTAGGGAAGGGGCTCTTGGGGAGGCACAGGGGGCAGAGGTGACTCTGCTTTCTGAGAAGGTGAAGTTCCTGCCTGGAGAGCTGGTTTTGTATATATTCACATTTTCCAAATTCCTGTAAATACTTCTACTAATACTAAATCTTTACAGTGTTTTTCCCTTCCTGAATGGCTGTGTCTGAGTGCAGGCCAGCCAGCTGGGTTCTCCTGTGTTAGCTTTCTGTAGGAATGGATTTTGAAGCTGTGTTTTGCTAAACAAAATTACAACCTTAGAAGACATTTCTGAGCTTTGTAAACTTGTCAGTGAAGCCTCGCTGTGTTCAGTTTGATGTTTTTTAGTATCACTGACAGAGAAAGAAATCAGACACTGCTTTGGTTCCAATGCAATTTCTTGCTGTAGAAATACAGAAAATATTCAATTTGAATTTTCCCTCCAGATAGTTTTATTAGAGAGATGCAAGGGAGGGCCCTAACTTTGTGTCTCTCTTTCAGAAGGTTTTATTCCAGCTTCCTTTCCTTGGCATAAACATCCCATGTCCTGGCTGCATGGTTGGGGAGCAGTCTGGGATTTTGGAGCCCCAGCCCCTGCCCAGGGACTGTTTTTGGAGGCCAAAGCCCCCCAGATGCCCACCTTGCTCTGCTCTGCTCCCCCTGACAGCAGCAGAGCAGTTTGCTCTCCAGAGCCCCCAGACTGAAGTCAGCAGTATCAAACAAATGTCCTGCAAGAACTGCCAGGCCATGAACTTAGGGAATAAATAATCCCAGCCTATTGAGGTACCTAATTAACTTCTGTGTGATTCCGAGAGTACCATTTAATGTTTGGGTGCTGGAAGGGGACCAGGGAATATTTACTGTGCATCTCAGCACTGCGGGTTGCTGCTGGCAGGTAATGAAACCCAGCCATTGCCCCTGGAGGGGAAGGCAGGCCTGCTGATCTTTGCAAACACTGATAACTGATCATATGAAGGCAGCTGTAACAAGGACTGGGAACTGGAGGAATTCAAAACTCTCTTGCTGGGTCACAGTCCCTCCCTGCTCCCTGCAGCACAGGGCAGAGGAGATGTGCTCACTGCAGGGGAGTTTGATCCAAAGTCAGCCTCTCTATTCCAGAAGGACTTGCACACCTCTGGGGCTCAGCCTTGCCCTCCCACCCCCTGGCACTCCATGGCTTCGGTGCCATTTGCAGTTGACACCAGTGCAGCAACAAAGGTAACCACGCCCCTTCGGTGGAGTTTTGTGATCTGGGTTTTGTGTGTGTTACAGAAGGGAGACAAACTGTGATTCTTGCTTTGTATTGATGCATTAGACAAAAGAAATCACTCTGGGGCACTTGAAACTTGCCTGGTATTAATGAGCACCAAGGAGTGGTGCCAGAGCATCGCTGGTAATGCACCAAAATTACCTGGTTTTGTGTTTCACCCTGGAAGGCTCCTAGAGCTGATCCCACGGAGCTGAACCCGGCCAGCAGCTGCAATGCAAACTCCCGTGCTGAAATCCAACACTGACAGCAAAGTCCAGCCCCATGGGTGGCAGGAAAAATCACTGCAGAGGGGAAGGGCTCCTCCAAAAAGCGTGCTGGGCTCTAATACCAACCTGTCTGCTTGGATTATCTGCACCAGGGGCTGTGGCAGAGACTCCTGCTAAAGGCAGGGCCAGGCAGAGCTGCTGGTGCTGTGCTCACTCCCATCCTTGGAGCGGCGTGTGTGAGGAAATTTTCTTTTCTTGAGTTGTTCCAGGCTTCTGCAGCCAGGAGAGAAGCTGTACTTACCTCACCCTGCCCTGAACCATGGTGGGCTGGTGGGCAGCAGGACATGGCATGTATCCTGCCCTGGATCCTAGCCCTGCATCCCAAACCTGTATCCCATTCCTGCATCCCATCCCTGTATCCCATCCCTGTATCCCATCCTTGCAACCTGCCCTGTATCCCGTTCCTGTATCCCATTCCTGCATCCCAGTTCCGCATCCTGCGTGTGGCGATGCCGCGGCCCCAGCGCTCCTGGGTATTTTCAGGACCCGGTTTTGCCACAGTGCTCGGTTGGCAGCAGCCGGGGCTCGCTGCGGGGCCGGGCAGGGCCCGGAACGGGGCAGGGCCGGGGGGGAGCGGGACAGGGCCCGGAACGGGACAGGGCCCGGAACGGAGCGGGACAGGGCCCGGA
>NW_015379262.1:662633-666177 GCF_001522545.3 Parus major | reverse complement strand
GGGCCCGGAGGGGAGCGGGGCAGGGAGCCGGGCAGGGCCCGGCGGGGAGCGCTGCCCCTGGCCCGGAGCTGCAGTGTGCTGCCAGCCGAACGGACCAGCTCAGCCCTCGGGCCTTCCTTGCTCCCTGCCCGAGCAAACACAGCCCTCCAAGGATTCACCCCGGGGCTCCTCTCAGCGCTGAGCAGCAAGTGCAGCTCCTGGAGGGACAGGACGGAGACAGCTCCTACCCATGAGCTGGGGATCGGGGGTGCAGCATCTCCTGTCCTGCTCCTCGCTCTCAGCGTGGCTCACTCGTGTCCGTGCATGGCGGAACGAGTCCCCATCCTCCCAAGGCAGGCTCCAGCCGCGGCAGTAAATTATCCACAGACTCATGACACAGTCGGACTGTCGGGCTCGGGTTTTTCCGCTCTCTGCGTTTAATTTGACTCAACAGTGTCGCCCTGTTTCTGCAGATTACAGAGTCCACGCTCTCCATCATTTCTATTGCTCCCAAAAGGAGGGATTTTTGCTTTATTTCTTTCTCGTGCGTTTGCACCTGCCGTGTTTTATTGTCTTCTTTAACCCTTTCTCTGCACGGGGGTGTTTCCCCAGGCTCTGCCGTGCTGCAGGAGCTCAGGGCTTTGCATGGCTGGGAGGGCAGGCTCAGGAGGAAGAGGAGGGGAGGCAGAGCAATCCACAGCACTGGGCAGCCTGACGCCCTGCCGGTAATCCAGCCCTGCTCTAGAAATGTGGATTCAAACGTTATCCCCGAGGTGTTCCCATCATCCCTGACTGGCCCAGCAGCTCCATCCTGCAGCCAGCTGGGATTGGTTCTACTGGAGATGGGGAAGCTTCCAGCAGCTTCTCACAAGAACCACCCCCGGAGCCCCCCTGCAACCCCCAATTAACAAATCAGTGAATGTGTCCCACTTGCAGTGGGGTAGGGTTTGACATCAGTGGGATGTGGCTGCCACCTGCACCCCGGGCCCTGCCAGCCCCCAGGGACCTCAACAACCTGCCCTGGGCAAACAGCTCTGCAGGCTGGACCTCTGAGCTGCTCTGAGCTGGGCTCTGCACTCTGGAGGAGGATTACAGGCAAAGGATGGGGAGTGCCCGCTTCTCATCACCTGGAGAGGAAGGGAATCAGTGTAAGGATGTAGGCTAGGGAGAAGGGAGGCTCACAGTCCAGAATAAAGACAGAACCCTCATGAGGTGGTGTGGAAATGTCAAAATATGGCTGTGTGTGCTCCCATGCTTCTGGAGCATCCCTCAGATCCTGCAGGGATCCAGAACAGAACAGTCAGAGGCTTTCCTCAGGCTCAGCTCCCTGTATGCCCCACTAGGATCCATGACTTCTTTCTCACCTGCATTTTCTGCTGCCGATTGGTTTCATTCCCACCATGGACGTCCAGCCCTTCCCGGGAGGTGCCCAGCCCTGGCTGCCGCTGCTGTCACTGCTGCAGCCACACACCAGAGCTCTGTGGCCCAGGCTGTCAAGAGATCACAGCATCACTTACACCACGATGTGGTTTTCTTGGCAGCAGCTCAGCTACTGTCGTGGCTGGAGACAGATTAGATGGGAAGGCAGCAGGAAAGCAGGAGCTGAACTGCATTGGAAAGATGTGTGTGACAGTGGCTGCAGAGGTGTAAAACCATCTCCTCCTTGCAGGTACAGCTATCCCCGGGCGGCTGCAGGGATGTAAGCAGGGGGAAATGCAGGATTGTTCAGGTGTGTTTATAATCCCTCACTAAATTCTCCTGCTCAGCCCCACAGTGTCTCAGCTCCAGCTTCTCCCAGGTGCATACTTTGAGGGAAATCCCTCAGTTCCAGACTCATGCGACCTTTACTGCTGCTGCTGACTTCAGTGTTGTTCCTGTAGGACATCCCAAACCTAGTCAAATGTTTCCAGAGGAGAAGTTAATTATAGGGCATACTTCCCATGCTTTATGACATTAGCTGGAGCTCCCATCCAAGAACTGAAGAGCCCACATTTGTTTGATTGTCCACTGCAATGCTTGTTTTTCTTCCCATCAGACAGAAATGGGCTTGTCAGAGCAGCTGTCACTGCAGGGGCAGGGAGACCAGGGCTGAGAGAGAGGATGTGTGAGCAGTGCTCACCATCCCATCCACCATCCTGCCCACCTTCCTGCAGCTTCCCTCCAAGGCCCAGTTTCCTTCTGGGTATCCAATATTCCATCAGTGGGGAAAGAAAATGATGTCTGCAAAGGTGCTAATTGCTCGTGTTTATCGAAAGCCTGCAGGGAGGTGGGGGAGCATTTCCAGCTCGGAAAGTTCTCCCTGCCCAGCTGCTCCAGGGTGATTTATGGCCCCGTGCACCAGCGAATGCTTCACGCAGGGCTGGGCTCTTCTTTCAAAGCTGAGTGTTTAGGACAGGGATGATTAGAGCTGACTGGCCTAGCACATGAGTCAGGCTCTAATAATGAACAAAACATGCAAATAGCTGTTCGTAAATGGCAAGAGCTGCAGCAAATTAACACTCCACAGCTTGGCTCTGCGACACTGAGAAAGCCAAGGGGAAAGCACTCAGGTAAGGGAGGTTAGTGGGCAGACTAACCCAGCTCAGGTTGTACCTCAGTCCTTGCAGCACTGCAAGGTGTGGGAGAAGCATCATGCAGAGCCAGGATTTATCCAGAGAGGGCAGTGGCAGGAGGCTGATGATTCTGTGACACTTCATCATCCAACTCTGCATAACCCAAATCCTCTGCTGGCCACACACCTGATCAATTACATTTAAAGGTGACAACTTTGAATTTGGTAACAAAAGAATAAGGAATACAAAAAAAGGGAAAAATTAATAAAAGTTGAATCTCCAGGTTCTAAAGCACTTGACTGGAGGAGCCCCTGTAGCACTCACCTCTGGTTGAGGATACAGTCCTGGATGTAACTACTAAAGTCTCCTTTGACTGCTGCTGGCTTAAGAGCACTCCCTATGCAAATACACAGCAGGGGAAGTCAGTGACTTTTTGCTGCAGGAAAGGTCAGGAAAGCTTTCAATTTTCTGAAAACACTTGGCCATCGAACGCTGCTGCCAAAGGCACAAAGCAGAACTGTATTTGCAAGTCTGTCAGACAAGAAAAGTATTAATAGGTTTTTTTTTAATATATGGAAGTGTTTTCAAGTCATCTTATTATCATAAAAATAAGATTTCAGCAGTTTATAATTCAGGAGGACTGCTGAAGGCCTGTGTGGCTGAAAGGAAGATGTTCTCACTCAGCATTGCTGAGGAAGCTGATTGACTGTGAGGGGGTGTCAGGTTTGGGTACAGGGGTACCCAAACTGCTAGGAGAGGTCAGGGTTGGCCGATGGGCAGTCCCTGAGCAATCCCTGTCATGGGCAGAACAGACTCAGCTTGGGTAAAATTAATTTAATGCTCATTAAAACAGGCAATCTTTTTTTTTTTTCCTTTTTTCTCTGCCTGTCTGGTGTCTTTGCCCTTTCTTGAATCTGCTTTTCCAGAGGTGCCACCAGCATCTCTGCTGGGCTCAGCTGCACCCTGCAGAGTCAGCCTGGGCCAGGCAGAGCCAGGTGAGAGGGGCCCACAGC
>NW_015379262.1:658831-662377 GCF_001522545.3 Parus major | reverse complement strand
TCTGTCTGTCCCTGGGTGTCTCTGTCTGTCCCTGGGTGTCCCTGTCTGTCCCTGGGTGCAGGGAGGGTCAAAGCAGGACCAGGCTCTGCTCCTCAGGGTGCCTGCAGTGTCTCCTCTCCAGGCTGAGCAGCCTCACCCTGGAGATGCTCCAGGCCCTTCCTCAGCTCCAGGAGCCGCTGTCTCTGCTGTGCTGAGCTTCCAGAGCTGGACACAGCACTCCAGAGATGTGTTTCTTAACCTGGCCTTCCCAATAATATTAATGAGTCTGGTTCTAAAACTCCTTCCAGGGGTAGGACTGTGCTGCTCTCCTGGGGGGGGCTGGTCCCAGGTGTAATTAGAGTTTTGCTCTTGGGTAACTTTACTTCTCTTTTACTGTCACGTTTACTAATGAGCTTTTGCTTTCGTGCTGTGATACCTTTCTGATTTTCACTGGTTCACACATCTGAGGACCACTAGGGACCACTGGCCTTGCAGCCTGGCCCCTTCCTAACACTGTTGTATTCATTTCTGCATTTTTCTTACACTTTGTGGAGTAGGAGAAAAACCTCCTATGTTTGCAGCTAAGGCAAATCATCTTTTAAATTCCTGGAATGACAACTGGAAAAAGACTTTGGTGCCTGACCTCAGAGCAGCTCAGACTTCTTTTGGTGGCCAGCCTGCAGCCCTTTTGTGGGGACCAGCAGGGCATTGGTGCTCAGCTGGGGAGGCAGCTGCCTGGAGACCCCTCCTGCAGCCAGGCTTTCCTTTCTCCTCTGGCACCCAAGCAGAGGGATTTCCTGATCCCCAACAAATGATCAGTGCCCTTGTGCTCTGCCTGGTGCTGAGCTCTGTGGTGCTTGAGGAACATTTGGGGCTCCCTCCCTTGGCAGCAGGCCGAGGGAAGCAGGGTCCTGTCGGGGCAGGAGCAGCACGGCGTGCTGCAGCGCTCCCAGCCACACCGAGTATCGACAGTGTGGGGATGGAGAGAGCCAAAGCGCACAAGTGGGGAGAGAGGTCCAGCCCCAAAGTCCACTCTGCTGTGCCAATGGACTGCAGAGCTCATTGCTCATTGCTGGCAGGACAACAGCAGGGAGAAAAACAATCCCTGAGCAGTAAATACGGGCAAAGGTTTCCATACAATGGAAAAACACAGATGCATCTGCCTTAGAGTGTCAGAGCTCTCCACAAGAGCTGCTTCCATCCCCCCCTTTCCTGCTAGCGTGGCTTTCCTGGAAATGGATGCTGTGTCCTCAGTCCAGGACTCCGCTGGGGCCTCTGGCTGTGCTGCTGCTCCCTCACCTGCTTGGATGCCCCTGGAACTGCAGCATCCAGAAAGGAGCACTTCACAGAGCTCTCCCTCAACTCTGCGGCTGAGAAGCCACACGTGTCGAGCTGTGGGGTGGGGGAGTGGAGGCACTCACTGCTCTCAGTGTACATTTAATAAGCAGGGTCATTTGGGCTCAGCTCTGCAGAGTGGCCTTCTCTGGGTTGTCTGTATCTGGCTTTTTATGTAACATGAATTTGTAGTGTAGAGAAGAGCTGGTGGACATTTCTAACATAACTCTTCCAGAAATTACTTGTCTTTAAATACATCTAAAATGTCCATTTGGCAAATTTTCTTACTTAAAAAAATAAAAAAATCTGGGATTTAAAAAAAAAATAATAAGTGAATAGGGTTAAGGTAATTAAAATCTTACAAGAATTAAAAAAAAATTTTTTTTGTTTCCTTCAATTGGAATTTTTGATAAGTGAAAGCTTTGAATTTGCAAGAGTGCTCTGTCCCTGAAAATTATCAACTATTTCAAAGTATCCTCAATCTTCTCGCACTTCTCCTGTTGACCTGTGAACCATCTGGCTGATCTGGAAGAGAAGGCATGGAGGAAACTGCCAGGTTCCCCCAGGAGGGCCCAGCTGGAGCTGCAAGGAGCAGGAGCACGAGCCTGGCACCGTGGTGGCCCTGGGACAGAAGTGTCTGGACTTGAGCTGCATCCCTTTGCCACTGCCTTCCCCATCTCAGATTCCTCCTGGGTGCACCTTGGAGTAAAGGGCAGGATTTTCTGCACAAAAACAACTTTTCTAGTGCTTTGCAGTGCCCCAAATGCTTCCAGTTTCAGACAATTGCTCCAACAAATAACAGAGCACTCACCTGATCTGTTCTTCTGGGACAGGGATTTTCTTGCTTCGTTTTCTGCTTTTCTTTTTACCACTGGTAGTTCACTGAGATGCTTCCCCACAGCTGCTGTAAGCACTGAGAATGATGGAACTGTCCTTTTCACCATTCCTTTCCCTGCTCCTCTCAGAGCCCTCCTCTCTGCTGGTAACACTCATCTGTACTGCGACTTTCCTTGCATTTTGGCAGACCTTGGGAATTTTGGCGGCAATAAATTTAAATGGATAGAATTAAGAAAAATGACAGCTCTTTGGAACAGAGAGCAAGGCTTCTTTAGGTGATTTTTCCTTTTTGTTCCTTTTTCTAGATATATAATCTAAGAGTGCTCACCTGGGACTGCTTTTATATAGAAAAAAATGTCATGTGCCTAAATTTGTATAGATTGAACCTGGAACTGAAAGTAGATTTCTGCTCTGGCCATATTTCTCAGTTGTCTGTCCCTGAAAGGAGCACCCATGATCATAATTTGACTTGTCATATATTTATTTCCCTGGCCTTTTGTCTTCAATTAACACAATATTTAACAATTTGCTTAGAGTAAACTCTTGGAATAGGCATGAAATAACCATTTCTGGATTTTGATAATTATCAGAAAGGCCCCATTTTTGAGTACTGCTGGCACAGATCTGCTTTTTTGGGTTTATGCTCCTTTGAGGCCTGAAGCTGTGCCCTCAGAGATCTCTCCTGAGCCCCAGGCTGGGATTTTGCTGTATTTTGTCTCTCAACCTTCCTTCAGAAAATCCTCAGTGGGGAAACTGTGCCTGTCCCTGTGCACCAGGCAAGGAAAAGTACCCTGGGCAGCTCTGTGATCCCTCAGTGAAGCTGGGGACTTCACCTCCTGTGTCAAGCAGCTCCTGCCACGGCTGCCTTGGGGCTCTGGCCTCGTCCCCTTTCCAGCACTGCCCATGGCAGCTCACCCCTGGTGCCCTGGGGAGCCCTTCCCTGCTCCAGCAGCTCTCCCCAGCAGGAATATTTTCCAGATGTGCAGCCTGAGCTCTGCTCCTCGCTGTGCCCAGTGGCTCTCTGCGGGCTTTGCACATAAGATGTGTTCAGGCAAAAATGCTGCAGCCTGGTACGACCAAAGGAAATATTTCCACTGGTTGTGAGAAGAATTCATGGCTAAAGAAAACAAAAACACAAAACAACCCTTGGGGGAAATTGCTGTCCATGAGGACTTGGGAGCATTTGGAGCCTGGTTCTTCCTCCCATGCAGAAATTGCACTTGCCTGGCCCCTAAATCTGCTGGGAAAGCAGAAGCTCCTGTGTGTGCTGCAGGGGCTCTGGGCATCTCCCAGGGGCTGTCCTTGCCTCTCCTCCCGGCACATCAGCACCCAGCCGTGAGAACCAGCTCCATGTCTGCTGTCCTGATCTGCACAGGTCCCTTCCTCCTGCCCCGA
>NW_015379262.1:654513-658326 GCF_001522545.3 Parus major | reverse complement strand
GGCGCTGCTCTCACCTCGCCGTGTTCCCTGGGCTGCAGCTTGCTGTGTGCTGTCCCTGGGCTCTTGTGGGTGTTAAAGAAAGATTGGGATGAGCAGGAGCAGGAGATGGACACGTGGCTTCCCATCCCAGAGTCTTTGGCTACTGACTCTCTCTCTGGTTCCCTTAGAAAGCAAACCAGAGCCTCGCCCACCCCTTACCAGGTGCATTGCAACCCTAAACCTGAAAGGGCTGGAGGAACCTATTCCTTTGTATTTAGGGATCAAATGGGAAATGTGATGATGTTCTGACTCTGACTGGGAAATCTCCTGACCAGTGTCACCCTTCCAGAGGCCTGTGCCAGTGGGGACACTGGAAGTCCACAGGCAGAAGAGCCCTGAGGATGAAGATGCTGAGGCTGCGCAGAACATGGGATAGCAAAGAGAGAAGCAGCTGTACAAGGCTGTTGTTGGCACCAGGCGTGCCAAAAGGGTGGGGTGAGGAGTGTGGGGCTTCCTCCCTCTCAAGGAAGTGTTGCTTTGTTTGATCTTGTTTTCATCCTGAGGGATCTCCAATCCCAGCAGCATGTTTAATTAAGCATTACCCTAAAAGGTTGTATTTATCTATTTCTTCATCTGAGGATACTGAATTTGTACTTTGCAGGATTGTTTGTTGTCTTGGTATTGATCCACCTAACAATTACCCTCAGAAGAAGAGCAAAATGTGTGCTGGGAGGAAGGAGGGAGCGAGTTGTGATGCAATACCCAGAGCTCTGCAGGCTGCATCTGCAAACAGCAGCAGCAAAAACAACAGCCCAGCTCTTTCTGTGATATGTGAAGTGCAATTATGAGGTGAAATATGAAGCTGGTATCTTAATATCTTAACAATACTGAATTTATTTTCAAAGCTAAGCTGTGCAGAATGAATCATTTATCAGTGGGCCATATGGAAAGGCACTTATGTAAACCCCCTTCTTAGTCCCAGGTGTGCTTCTCTGGCAAGAGCAAATCACACACAGCGCTTGGAAGAGAACTTAAATTCCAGATGCGCAATTTTAAAAGATGCATTTGCAAAAATAAGTCCAGATTTTGCAATATGTTATTTTTCTGCAACTTCAGGGATGTTAGGGAGCAGTCACCCCCTGTTCCTCAGAGGTAACAGCCCCAAGATGCAGCTCAAGGGATGCTCTTTCCTCCTGTGTCACTGCAGTTCAATGCCAGTGTTGATTTCCGAGGAGCAGGGCTGCCATGGGGAGGTGAACTCCATGTTTTTAATGCCCGAGTGCTTTCCCTGTGTCCTGTGCATAAATACAGAGGGACAGCAAAGGAAGGCTTTGTCCCGAGGTTGTTGCAGATGGACCCAAGGGGCAGAGCAGCACTTTGCCTTGCAGCACTGCAGGGGTGCAGCTCCTGAGCCCCCTGGCAGGGGGAAGGTGCAGTTCCCTCCCTGGGGCTGTGAGAGCCAGGCCCTGCAGCACAGCCAGCTCTTCCCAGGGGAGCTGCTCTCCTTGGGAAAGCCAGAGGTCAGCTCTGCCTTCCATTCCTCCTTGCCTTGTTACCCAGGAAAACATAAATCACAGATGTGAGCTAAGTCTGATGAAAAAAATCTTGACAAGCACTTTAAAAATATAAAAAAAACCTATTTAGAAATAATTCCTCTCTACCAGGAATATCAGTTCTGCTGGAGACTGGAGCTGTCCCTGTGCACAGATCTACTGCAGTGGATCTTCATTGACCATTTTGTTTTGTAGCACCAAATTGATGTGGTGTGTGATTGTGTGTGATTAACAGAAAATCTGGGTGATGCTGCTGAATACTCCAAATGTGTCTGGGATTAAGGGTTTGGGATTGGGAAAAGGCTGGGATTAATCTGGCTTCCTTCAAGAGGGAGGGAAGCTGGGGCTGCCCCTGGATCCCTGGCAGTGCCCAAGGCCAGGACAATGGGAGGTGTCCCTGCCATGGCAGGGGTGGCTCTGGATGGGCTTTAGGATCCCTTCCACCCAAACCATTCTGGGATTTTTTGATTTGCTTCAAAGCTGCCCTGGTGCTCTGAAGTGAAAAGCTCCTGGCAGTATCAGCATAGGGATGGCTTCTGTGGTCCTGGTGAGCAATTTCTAGAGCAGAAATCAACAGATGCAGGGGTTTTGTTTCATTCAGATGCTGGATTACTGTGTGCCTGCAGACAGGCTGGTAACTCAAGTCTTTTTAACCCACTCCTGGGAGAACAATAGTACATGGAGCAGGGACAGGGTGTCAAAACCCTTTTGATGAATTCAGTTCTGGTTTCAAGACCAGATAGAAAAAAATCAATTCCTACTTTTGTTGAATGAGTATTAATTGCAAATATCCAAAGCAGGCAGAGTAGGATATGATAGCTGCTGCTCAGTGCTTGTGGCAGTGCTCAGGAGTGGTACTGCAGGAGGGTATTTTAGAGAGGTTCTCACTCTCTGCTCCCTGCTGGCCTCTGTTTGCTTGTGGTGACTTTGTGGAGCGGCACAGAGCAAGGTGAGGGGACACCTGGGGATGAGGACAATGCCACCTCTGCCAGAGCAGCTGCCAGCTGGTGCCTGCATCTGTGGAAGGGCTGCAGCCCTTTTATCCTGCCCTCAGAAAAGCTCACCTCAGAAACCACAGCCAGGCTGCACGTCCCTCGCTGCTTGGTTCCCTCCATCCCTGTGTCAGCTCCATCAGCAGGTGGCTGCAGTTCCAAAGGCATGAGCAAATTCCTGCAAGGAGCCTGAGGAGTAACTTGTATCTTGAGATGCTCTGGAATATCTCCAGTTGGTTCAGAGGATGGGATGGCCTCCAGGTGCCAAATACTGAGCTATGTGATCCAGAGAAGCCTGGAGCTCCATATCCTAATAACACCAAAATATCATGGAAATTGAATGTCTGACTGCCTGCCTTTAAGTAATTTGAAGATCCCAGTCCTGTTATATTTATGAGACCATGCTTAGGGAGGCACCAAGCAGACTCTCCACAAGTCCCCTCCCATCCAGAGTAGCAATATTCTAAAGGGGGGCCATGACCAATCTGCAGCTGAGGTGATGCTGCCAGGAGTGATGGTGATCTCCTTCACAGCAAGAGATGATCCCAGAAGGGTTTAAGGAGCAGAGAATATGAGCTCTGGTTAGATAATCTCTATCAAACGAGTGCAAGTGAAGTGGAGATCCCTTGTGTCCCCCACACAGCAGGAGCTGCTTGTTTCCATCTCAGTACCCAGATGGGCCTGATTGCTGTTGGTCTTTCATTGGCATTTTAACTTTCCTTTCCCCAATTTTGAAAAAAATGCCTTTCCTGAGCCAGCTTAAAACTCCTTTACTTTTTCTCTTTGTTTGGCTTTTTTGTTTCTTACACATCGTGTAGCCTGGAGACCGTGAGGGACTGATTCCCGAAGAAAAATATCTCTGTTGCCCAGGCTCATAATTTACAGAATGGCTCTTCTGACCAGTTGTGTTTTCCATTTAATATATTTTCTGTTTTTTAAATCTGCCCCTTCCAAGCGGAAATGCGGCGCTCCTCGGAGCTGCGATGGGGGAGCGCTGCTGAGAGCTCAATTTAGAGGTCAGGGGCCTGGGGGCCGGGCCATTCCCTTCCTTCTGCTCTGAGAGGCTGAAGACAAAGGTGAGGAAAGGAAGGGGAGGAAAATGCCCTCAGATCATGAGCAGCCCTGTGTGTGCTGTCCCAGGGCCGCCCCTCACGCTGTCCGTCACCTTGGTGGGCTCATTACCGCTCCTGCACACCTGAGCTGCACTCCCCAAAGCCCTCTGCTCCCATGCACAAAGCCAGGCACAGGCAGCCCTGCCTGGCACTGCCCTGCCCTGCCCTGCCCTGCCC
>NW_015379262.1:638718-654260 GCF_001522545.3 Parus major | reverse complement strand
CCAGCCCTGTCCAGCCCTGCCCTGCCCTGCCCTGCCCTGCAGAGCCTTCCCTGTCCCCATGGCATGGGCTCCAGGCATCTGGCAGCATGTGACAGGGGCCACACACCCGGGGTGTCACACACCTGGGTCCTGCAGTGTCACACACCCGGAGTGTCACACATCTGGGTCCTAGGGTGTCACACACCCGGGGTGTCACACACCTGGGTCCTGCAGTGTCACACACCTGGGTCCTGCAGTGTCACACACCCGGAGTGTCACACATCTGGGTCCTAGGGTGTCACACACCTGGAGTGTCACACATCTGGGTCCTAGGGTGTTACACACCTGGGACCTATTCTGTCACACACCTGGGACCTGCAGTGTCACACCTGGGTCCTGGGGTGTCACACACCTGGGTCCTGCAGTGAAAAAAGCAGAAGAAAGGTGTTTTTTTTTTCTGTCATTAAGGTTATGGTTTTTTATAAAGGAAAATGTTTCATTGTGATTAAATTAACATTTTCAGATACAAAAAGAAAAATTACATTTGAATATTTAAGATACAGTTGTACCTGCCAACGGAGAGGCATTGTGTAATAAGATGCTGCTTTTCTGTAAAGAGCAACTGGTAAATCCTGAACCACGGAATCCCAGACTGGTTTGGATTGGGAGGGACATTAAAGCTCATCTCTTCCCAATCCCCCTTCCATGGGCAGGGATAACTTCCCTAGGCCAGATTGGTCCAAGCCCCTTCTAACCTGGCCTTGTTCACTTCCAGGGACCCAGGGGCTTCCCCAGCTTCTCTGCTTATCAATAACTCGTTCCTTATTAGTTTTTTGGGACAGAGTTGCTGCACCACAGCCCCATCATGGCAAAACCAGTGAGTGCTGCCAGCCTTGAGAGCCAAGGCTGCAGAGAGCTTGTGACAGATGAAATACAGAAGAGGGAAAAGAGCAAAACCCAACATTTTTGTTATTATTTTTTCTAGTGGCCTCTGAGCTCTCAAGACCTAATTTTTTTTTTCTTCTCTTTAAAACTTTCCTTTACAGCAATGAGGAATGGGAATATGTACGTTAGGAAAAAAAGAAAAAGAGAGATTTGTTGATAAACACATGAATCCAGGAAATGGGGATTTAAGCCGTAATTTTGATGAAGTGGTGCTTACTGTACTTTGTGAAAATACTCCCTGTATAAATTGATATTAAACAAACAGCACAATACTCATTTTTAAGGACCTTTTACATAGTCAGTCAACTATTAAAAAGGGCTTGGGGCAAATCAGAGCAGTCCCACTGCATAACTCTTGACAGATCACTCCAGACAGCTGTGTGGGAATCTCTGGGCCTGGAGGGGCAGGTTCTGAGGAGAGATCAAACACTGAAGGAGCTGGGCCAGAACGGCGACTAAAGCTCAGTTTAGCAGGTTGGAGGGATTCCACTGGCACAGCCCCCAGGAGAGGTGGAACTGCTTCAGAGGGTTCAAGGAATCACTTGCTGCTCCCAGCTGTGTCCGAGTTTCCTACCCAGGAGGTCTCTTAGGCACTGAAATGGTTTTTCCAAGTAAAAGGTAGCTGTAGCACCAGGGCTTGAGTTATTCCAGCCTGGATCAGGGTCCTGGGAGAGCATGGCACCAGGAATAATTCTGCCAATGAAGTGAATGACCTAATAGGGCTCCTTTCCACATGATGGAAATGTGCTGATGTTCAGCACGAAATGCTGCGGCTTCTGCTGCTCCCAGGCTCTGAGTGGCTGCTCCGGGGCTGAGCAGAGACCCTGCTAAGCCTGGCTTACACTCAGGGCTGATCCCTGCACAGTGCTGGCACCAAGCTTGCTGTGATTTCTTAGCCTGCACTGTTGGAGTGAGCCCAAAGCCACCCTGCGGTGAGCAGCACCATGCACACCACGGGCCGGCCCGCGGCCCTGCCACAGGAAAGAGGGAAATGTCTTCACCTGCAGTGGATTCCTTGGGAATTATGAGAGAGAACCAAAGCCCTGTGAGCCCCTGCCTGTCTCCTCCAGCACCCCAGCCTCCCCTGCACCACCATCCCAGCTGAAGAGCTCCCTGCCCACGCTCCCTGGCCCGGGAGCTCTGATGCCACAGGCTCTGAGCATTCACATCCTCACAGAGCTGTCAGCACTGGCTGCTCCTAGGAACCATCCAGAAGTGTTTTCTCTGCCCCGTGGGCATCAGGACAGTTCTCCATGGGCCTCCAGGTGCTCTCTCCACAGCCATGGGTGAGTGTGCCCGTGTGTGATGCGCTCCCATCGGGAATCTGCCTCCCTGGGACTGCATCCCAGCGGGACAGGCTTCACACGGCAGCACAGCTGCCAGCACGGGCTCTGGCAAGCCCCAGCTTCCTTTTCCCAGTGCCATGGCAGAACCCACAGCCCTCAGGGAGCTTTTTCTGGACACCCCAAGCACACCCAGGTGCCACGGAGAGCTGAGCTGCTGGGACGGGCAAGCCCAGCTGAAAATGTGCAGCCCAAGCAGCCCCAAAAGACACCACCTCTCTTCCAGCTGGAAAAGAAAGCTGAGAATATTTCAAATCAGCTGGCCATAGGCCTCTGAAGAGCTCAGCACTTTCCCAGTGCACCATGGACCTCAGCCCCGGCACTGTCTCGATGAGCGCAGTTGTGCAGACACGCAGACAATTTTCTTAAAGGCTTTTCAATAGTGAAGCCAAGCTTTTGGCTGCTTTTTAACAGGGCAGACGTTGTTAGATATTTCAGGCAGAACACAGATAACTGTTGGGCACAAAATGATAGACAAATTTTTACACTTAAAAGAAAGCTGAAAACAAGATTAAACTTATACAATATACATACAGTGTTTTCCCACCCACTCTTGGATGAAAGCTTAGAGCTTTTCTAAAACTTCTTACCACACAGGTACTCCCCATATCAACAAATAAGTTTGCAGACATCAAAGAGCTGCGAGGATTTGGAGCATCTCAGAACTTGTGGGCAATAATTATATCCCGAAAGCATTCACCCACGTTTACAGATAGGGAAATGAAGATAGAGGGGGCCATGCACTTCCTCATTTATCCTGTCAAATGGAACTACAGGAGCAGTGAATCTGGCTGGGAGAAGTTCAAATGATTTGCTTAAGGTCACAGCAGAAAATCAAGGAGGGAGCCAGAACAGGAACCCAGGATTTTTCAGTCCTATTTGTAACACACTTGATCACCCTGACATTGTAATTTGTCAGCAGGGTGGATGCTCAGTGCTCTGTCAGTGCTCACAAACTCCTGCTGTCACCAGGGCCTGGCACTTCCTCTTTCAGAAATGCACCTTCTCCAAAAATCACCGCCCAGGGAGGGCCTGAGGCTCCTTTTGAGTGCCCAGCACACTGACACTGCCCATCAGAACCTGAGCACCAATGCCTGGAGAAGGAGGGTACCAGTGTGACAGCTGTATTCCACGCCTGCTGATGCCCTCATTACAAATGCTGACTATTCAACCACTTTTTCCTGGCAATAAAACCTTGACACAAGCTTAGGAAATCTACTGTACTTGTGAGAAAAGTGAGGTAAGAATATGTTTCCATTTACTCTCTGAAAGAAAACAAAAACAAATGACCTGCTACTGAATGTTCTTTTTATTCAGAAAAATAAATCAGTGGCAGTCGTTCTAATTTATGTTTCGCTAACTTTTCCTTGCGATTATTTAAAAGAAAAAACTGGCTATTTCTATGGTTAGCTGAGAGAACATGAGGGACTTTCTAGTCCTGTTTGTTCTTGTTAGGGGCTATAAACTTCTGCTTCTTGCTGTGTTCCGATCACTGCAAGCTCTTTCAAATTTCAGTGGTATTCCATAAATTAAATTTTAAAGAATACAGCAAATTGTTAGTGACAACTTCATGTTAGAAAAGAAGGGGCAAGTTAAATTCGTCTGGGCTTTTGACTTCTACTAAATCAATAAGCTTCAGTTTCCCTTTTCAATTAAGTCAGTACCAGAATTATCTTTTCTATCTTTAGGAAAAAGTTGAAATCAGACATAAAAAATTGAAACTGAGAGAGAAAAAGAAATAAAAGTCCAAGCCATCCAGCTTCTGATGTAGTGTGAGGAACAAATGGATGCTGAGAGAGCAGCTGCAGGGTGTAAGTGCCTTTTCAAGGAAGCTCTGGGGAGGAAAAGGCAGAGGATGGGGTTCTCCTGCAGGGCAGGGGGAAAGGAACTGCAGCCTAAGTCAGACCAAGAAAAGAAAGAGTTCCTAAATCAGACCTAGGAAAGTAAAAGAGAAGGTAAAATTACATTCCAAACAAATAAAAGTTACACAGAGAATTAAGTAGCTTCTTCTCCATTATAGATAGTGATATGACAAAGGGGAATGGTTTCAGACTAGAAGAGGAGAGATTTAGATCAGATATTTGGAAAAAATCCTTCCCTGGGAGGGTGGGAGGCCCTGGCACAGGTGCCCAGAGCAGCTGTGGCTGCCCCTGGGTCCCTGGCAGTGCCCAGGGCCAGGCTGGGCTAGTGGAAGGTGTCCATGGCAGGGATGGGTGGAAAGGAGCTTTAATGTCCCCTCCAAGCCAAACCTGCCTGAGAGCTCAGGGCCTCAGCCCAGGGCACAGGGCTGGCCCTGGCCAGCAGAGCCAGGTTTGTGCTCAGGGGGACACAGAGCAGAACTGCGGCACAACCTCCCTGACAGCTCCCTCAGGACAGGGACTGAAGGGCAGCTCCCATGGGAGAGAGCAAAACCTTCCTGATATTCCATGAGCAAAGGGAGTTTCCTAATCAGAACAGCCTTGAAAAAGCTTTTCCAATGAGCTTTGAGATTTTGGGTCTAACACAAGGAGGTGTGGTTGGGCAGAAAGCAGGGCATGGTTCTAAATGCTGCCCTGGACCTCAGGGTGCAGAGGTTCCGTCCTTTGCCTTTCCCAGAGCTGTCTGGGAACTCTGGAAAATTATTTCATCTCCCAGGTATTCATTTTCCTTCTCAGCCTGGATTTATTTGGACCTTTTGGCTGAGGTTGCCATGTAGTGACACTCTGACCAAGCCTTGCCCCGTGCTGTGCCCAGGGCTCGGAGCACTCGGGCAGTGTGGCACAGGGTGTGAGCCCAGCCCCTCCTGCCATGAAGAAAACGCTGCCTCTCAGGACGTTTCCTCACAGCTAAATTGTCTGAGAGTCCCCACCAGAGCCCAAAGCAAAACAGCAAGGCCTGTGTAGACAACCAAATCCACCAGGGTCGTGTTATATTTCTCTTTTGAATATTTTGAATCGCTTTCTCATGAATAATGTCTGTAGTGAGCCTGAAAATTATTCAGTGAAGTGTTTCTGCTATCAAATTATTTTAAGAAGTAGCCTAATGGTAAATTGCCCAGTAGAATCTGAAGGAGCCACCTCTGTGCAGGAGGGCTTTGCAGCAATTTGTCCCCAGTTAAAGGGTGTAGAGCCAAGCCCTGATTTCCAGCGGGGGAAGCAGAGCTTTGCCTTCTGACCCCAAAACCAGTCACCTGCTGGCCTGCAGGAGTTCAGCCAGAGCCATCTGGGTGCTGGGAAGGTGAGCAAACCTGCTGGAGCAGGGGAAGCAGCAGGAGCAGCTCCAGGCTGGAGGTGGGCAGGGAGGCCGAGCCCCGAAGTGTTCAGGAGCACGTGGGAAATGACAGCTTGGTGATTTTACCTCAAAACTATGTGCACTTGGAAGCAATGTCATTTTCTTTCATGCATCTTTTATCTGAGAGCTGGTATGTTGTGTTGCATAGAAATTAAGAAGATGACTTGGGGCTCTCTTCTGTCGTCACTTACATGGTGTGTAACTCAATATTCTGTTTATTTATGGGAACATTCTTTTCTGCAGCTCCACAAAGATTGTGCGAGAGGGAAGGAGGCATGAGGAAGGAGAGGGCTGGCCCTCTCCACCCCAGAGTGAGAGCACTGAAAAAATAAAACCTGGCACCCAGGCTGCAGCTGACTGAAAGCATCTTTCATTTGTGCATTAAAGCCAAGACATCCCTGCCTCACCTCTCCCAGCCTGCCCTCGGCATGAGCCAGCTCGCCAGAGAGTGGGGCCATAGCAAAATAAACTTTGTGTGCATGAAGAACTCTGATCTATCAGCTCAGCAGCCATCAGCCATTAAAGTGTCTCCTACCTGATGACTGCAACACATCTCTCTCCTGTCCCCTCTTGGCTTTAACTGTCCCTTGAAAAAACAAGAGAAGCTGCCCAAGTGTCTGGGTGGGTACAAAAGGTAAAACCCATCATTTTTGCTGTCCACTTGTACACCTACATGCATCTGAGAGCAGCCCAGAGCTTTGTGGCTGCAGCATTTTGTGATGTTTGGTTCTCTCGCTGGAACGTGTCCTTTCCCCTGTCTCTGTCTGGATGCATTCCTGCCACGGGGACGAGCTCTGCCCTCAACGTTTCAGGGAAGGTAGGTGGAGTGAAGGATGCCAAATCATTCCAGGTGCTCAGACTGTATTTCTCAGCACAGGGCTGGGCTGGTTGATGCTCTTTGGGCGTCACAGCCGGACCAGCAGTGACAGAGGCGCTCGGCAATTCCGGCCTCCTTTCTGTCACTGCTTGGAATGGTGGAGGATTCCCACAAAACCTTGGGGGGATGAAACGCTCTGGCTTGGTGCAAAGCCTGATACAGGCAAGTCACAAAATCTTGAGCTGACAAAGGAATATTGACTCTACAAAGAAATAAAAATATTTATTTAAAAATCGTTGTCTAGAATTTCCTAGTCTGACAGAAGCTTAGGGAATTTGACGTGAGGGGATCAAAACCATCAAGAAAAGCAGGACATGGACAGAACAAGGACAAAGGAGCCCCTTCCTAATGTCAGTTTTGGTCAATCTGACCATGCTGCTGCCTTTGCTCATAGGGGACTATCACAAGCCGTCAGCCACCAGAAATACACTGTCAAACCCACAGCAATGTTTTGTGAGGAACAAGTTTTCATGTGTAAGCAGCCTGATTCTGTAACCCTGGAGGTGGGATCAATGCAGGCAAGCCCCTCGTCCCACAAAGGCCCCATAAGCAGGGGAGGGCAGTGGGGTGCTCTGCAGGGGATGGAGCTGTCAGACCCCAAGAGGATGTAGCCACAGCCCAAGACTTGGAGGCACGGGCTTGGCACACCTCCAAGTGCCCAGGTTCTCTCTCCTGGCAGCCCTGGGGACAAAGAAAATCAGCTGAGTTCCTCCCAGCCCCGAGCCTGCATTCCTTGCCTTGCCCCAGCCCTGGCTTGTTCCTGTTGCAGAGCCTGCACAGGGCAAGACTGCACAGGTGAAACATCCTAATTAGAGGAGAGAAACTTCTCCACATGAGTTACAGTGATGAGATCATTCCCCTTCTGGAAAAGCTCCTTCCCAGGATCCAGGTGAGGCAGGGACATGAGGGCTCTCTGGAGGGAGAGCCAGGGAGCTGCTGGTCCCAGCCCTGAGAGCTCCTGCTGGCTTTCCCCCAAAGGGAGGCTCCCCCAGCTCCCCTAGTGCCAAGACACATCTTTGAACAAGCTGATGGTTGGGGTTCTCCCCTTCTCCCCCACTTCATGATTTTCAGAGCAGAAAAAATTCCTATTCTTATTTCTGTGGGGGAGCAGGTGTGAGCATATTGGGAATAGTTGCAAAAACATCCTCTTGGGGGTCTGGGCACAGAAAGCATCTGGGAGCCTGACAGGCACGGACACACCTGAGGAACTGTCTCAGATCAGCCAAGCACTCATCAAAGCTTGTGTGATAAAGAGCAGTGCTTGCCTTTGCCAGCTAATTTGTCTGCTGTTGGCTGTTTACTCAGGAATCCGCTCTCTAACCCTCTGTGGTGACATGTAATTGACTTAAGAACCAGAATGCAACCAGAGGATGAATCAGGAGGAATTATATTCCAAACCAACCACTTAACTGCACGGCAGTGGCAATCCACAGTGGCCCTTTTCATCTGCTTATCTTCATTAAGGCATTAGGGCTCCGCTGCTCTGCCAAGCTCCTCCCAACACACATTCATAACCAGCCTCACTTCCCCCCCCACCTTTTTTACTGAAAGAAATTAATTAGTTAATTAGTAAATTAGTTAATTGGTTAGTTAATTTCTTTACAGATAACATAAATAATTAATTAAAGCTAGTCAATAAAGGTGTCCATAATCCTGCTGCTGTCCATGTGTTGAAGGTGAGGAAGGGGCCAGGTAGGAGGGGGTGGCAATTTTATTTGGTCCTAAGCCCATCTTAGCACAGCAGCACTCCTGTAGGTGAAGTTGCACTGTTTTCCTCTACCTGAAACCCTTTCTCTTGGCTGTGCTGTCCCAAGGCATTGAGCACCTTCACTCAGTGACAATTGCTGGGAGCTGCCTGTGCCTGCCAGTCTGGGAATTCCCAGGTGCTGGTGCATCACTGGGACCAGGCTGTGTTTGGGAAAAAGGACAAAATGTTCATGTTCCAGAAACAATTCTTCCAGCTCTTGGAATTATTTCTGGTAGCCAGAAAAATATGAAAATTGTGATCATTAGCATAGGCAAAGGTAGTCTATGTGGGGGCTCTATTTTTTTTTTTTTTTTGTCTCTTAGATGGGGAATATGTGCAGAATTTACATCTTAGATCACAAACTATTTTGAAAACGAGTATGTTGACTTAGTTGTATTTAAAGCAGGCTGGTGCACCTTAACTCTGTATCAAAGTTAAGAATTTTAAATTATCTTCATGTGCTGCCTGTCACTGTTGTTGTCCTGGGTATATTTATTATGGATGATTCACCAACACCACAAGCAGGGTCAAAGCCAAATATAATTTCTTTTTAAATCCTGAACCCATTTTCTTTACCTTGAACTGCCTTGATATATATTTTCTCATTTGTTCTTCTGGCCTGCTTGCCAAGTGTCTCATGGGCCAGCTGCATGTGTGTCTTGTCTGCCAGAGACATCTTCTCTCTTACCAGAGTCAAGAAAACACCTTTGAATTTATTCCCTGTTCACATCATCACTTGAATTCTTCTGCAAGTCCATCCCAAACAGTTATAGGTAAATCCATGCAAAATTGTAGGGAAAAAAATGACATGTTTTGGATTTGGAGTTAATATTAATGTCCAATTGTACTGTCATGATAAATACAGCATCAAACCCCAAATAGTTTATGCAGGCTCAATTGCTATGATTTATCCACTTCTAGAAGCTGTATTTCTATTCGGTTTCTCTAGGCCTGGCTCAGAGTTTGAATCAAAATTTGACTGTGGATGTGTCCCCTCTCTGACAATATGACATTTTTGTCAGCAAAGGGAATGGGAGTAGAAAATTCTGTGGAACTGAAAGCTCTTGGGTTTTCCTGAGCTGCTCAGAGCAGAATTTACCATTTGCCAAGCACTAAACCCCGTTTGCTGCTCTGCTGCCATCTGCCTTTATTGCTGCAGCCCTTCAAGGAGCCTGTGACACTGTGACAGGCACTTTATTGTGCCTTATACCAACCCCAGGTCATGCACTGAACCACCTTGTGCTTCATTTAGTCCTTGTTTTTCATCCAGACTGAGAACATCCAGCTTTCCTGTGGTTCTAAAATCTGGAGCTACAGCATTTTTCAGCAGGCCATGTTCTGTTTTACAGCCTTTAAACTTTGCTTTAAGCTGTGTGGCACCTTTTGTTCCCTCACTGCTGCCTTGCTGAGCTTGGAGAGCAAGTGAAAAACAGCCCCCAGAGGTGTGAATTCCCTTTGTTTTAAGGGTGTTCCACTCCAAGTGTGCCTCTGCTGCTGTGGGATGTCCAGCACCTCGTGCAGCCTCCCGTGGGCATTCCCGATGGTCCTTCAGCAGAGTGGACATTCCAGAGGCAGCTGTGGCTGCTGGCATGCTCCATGCCATGCCATGCTTTTAAAGCCACATGATGGCTTTGGAAGCTCTCTCCAGCAATTCCTCTTGGAAAACAGCACTGCAGACCGTTTTCCTGAATTCCTTAGGGATGTTGCTAAAATTGCTAAGGAATTGTCACTCATCTGCATCCAATACTGAGAACTTTAACAAACTATGGGATCATTTTTCCTCTCAGGTAGAGGGTACAGAGGATTCTGAGGTGCATTTCCATCTCCTTTTCTGTAGGAATACAGACAGTGACCCACATTTGTGCAAAACCATCTATTTAAAACAGGTCCAAGAGGACTCTGGAACATGTAGGAAGGAATAAGCTTTTCTGAATGATGCCAAAAGGACAAATCACAGGCTCCTCTTTCTGTTCTGCTCTGTTTGGCCCTGTCTTGCTGTATAGCCACCCTCATTTTGCTTTCTTGCCAGCTGCCAAAGGAAAGGAGGGACCTGCAGGAGAGGGATGAGCTGCCCAGAGCTTCCCCTCCCAGCAGGGCCATTGAGGGGCAGCAGAGCCCACCAGCATCAGGAGTGCACGGATTTAACCTTTATAATTCTGCAGGAATTCCCTGGAGTCCTGAACCCAAACACCATTTCTCGGGAATCATCAGCCTCTCACAGATGCTTGGGCAGCCAAGACTTTCTGGTTCCCTGGGTGGATGGATGCCACAGGAGCACTATCTCACTTTCATTCTCAGAACATGTTTTGCTATCATTTGTGGTGGTTAAAGGGCAGAAGGATCACGGCCTGGTTTTTGTAAACCTGGCTGGTTCTGCCAGTCTGGCAGGGAAGAACTTGTCTCTGGATGTGGAGTCATTTTCAGACAATACAGGAGCCCACCAGGTCCTTTTCACAGCTTCACACAGAGCTGCAAAGCTCAGGGAGAGGTGGCAGAATGTGTGGGGTGTCACAGTGACATTTCCAGCTGGAACTGCCTTGTATTCCTGAAATTGTTTTCTTAGGAGTTGGTGGGTTGTGTAATTCATTCCTTCTTTTTCCTTGATGGTTATTATGGTCTCTGTTCTGTGTTTATAATGACGTGTGTTTACTAATAGTGTGGTGGCATCCACTGCCAAGCTGCTTCTGCTAACAATAAAACAAGGGAAAAGTGATATTTATGAAGGCTCGGGGGCTGGCCGGCCTGCAGAGCTTGATTTTTATTGTAGCTGACTGCAAACTTCTCAGACACGAGAATCTGTCTCTCATTGTGGAGAGCTGGTTTTCATTTCAATCTGGGTCCCATTATTGGGGTTTGGTTTGCATTCTGTAAGGTTGGCCATGTGCAGATTCACACAAACAAATGTGGAATTTATGTCTGTAGCTTTCACTTGTGGGATTTAAACCTCCACCTATTTGAAATGTCTCTGGAAGGGGATGAGAGGAACTACAATGTTCCTCTTTCTAATGGAAGGATGTGTTGTGTAGCAACAAGCAGGCCAATAAAAATAGTTTGAATTAATTTCCACCCTCTCCTGAGCCACCAGGGCACGAGAGAGCTGTGTCAGGGAAAGGAACCACAGCAGATGTCACTTGCCACTTGCTGCCTGCTCCCTGCAAAGGGACCTGTGTCCAAGATTGCCACCAGCCCAAGACATTCCTCCATGACCAGCTACAGCTTGGAGACACCTTCATGCCATCTGCTGAGGTTTGCAGGCTCAGGGTGTTTCATGTTTGGAGAGCCTTTGTGATGGTTCCCAAGCAATGTAAGAGAAAAGAGAAATTCCCAGAAAAGCTCCTGGTTTCTGGGAGCAAACCAATTGCACTTAAGCAAAGGTTTTGTCCTGGATGACAGAGATGTGATATTGGCATGGGAGCTGTGCCTGAGGATGCTGGGGCAGGGGCTTCTTTGGGAAAGGTTTCTAAGAAGAGCTAGGGCGTGTGTGGGCAGCGGAGCTGCCTCGGAGGAGCCTGCGGTGCCAAGGAGGTGACTTGGCAGAGGCAGAGCAGCTCTGGGCAGGGTTCCTGCAGGGAACTGTACCAGAGCTGGTACTGTCTGCCTCCAGCCAGGGCTTCCCCTGAAGCAGCAGCAGGACAGAGGAGCTGTACTGAACCCAGAGGGTCTCATTCTGTCCTTCCTTTCCACAAGTGGGGCTCACCTGTCCTCGGGAGTCTCCCCCAGGTCTGTTTCTTCTGTGCTGATGCAGAGCTTGGTTCACTGCCAGACTCAAACCTATGGCTCCCATGCACCTCTCAGCTGCACTAGCAATGCCTCCTTCTATGTTTTGTTTTTCAAATTGCACACAAACAGGAGTTGTATAACTCCTGTCTTCAGCTTTTTGGTTTCCCCTGTGGCTGTAATCCAAAATACTCATAGAACAGATGGTGACTTGACATTTCACTGACCAAACAGGGGTGTGAAGGGGACAGCCTAGGAAAGTATCTTTTTCTCTGGAGGAAAATGTATTTTCATTAAACTTTGTGCTAATAGGGTATCAGGTGTAAAGTCTCCTGCTTCAAAGTCTACTGTCCCATGTCAGATATGAGCTATATCTTGTCCTACCAGTTAATCCACATCATTTAAGTGATGGAAACCAATTTTTTCGTGCTGAAAGTTATGCCAGTTATATGTGATTCAGTTATGAGTTTTTCACCCCGTGTCTCTGATCTCTGGGGGGAAGAGGAGATGGTATTTTAGGAGTTGGTTGCCCTGCAATGCAAGAGTGCTACCAGTGCATCATACCCAGGAAAGGTTTAACAACTTAATGAATTTAAGCTGACTCCTGAGAACTTGACTGTGCAACTCTATAGTCTCTAGCCCAAGTCATTTGGAACATATAAACATCATCCCTCTTATTTCTCCTTTTCCAGCTCTACATTTTCTCAGTTACATGGGTGCACAATATGTGCTCTGCTTTCAGTTCCCATTCAGTTCCCATTGGATCCCACTTCATAACCACGTGGGATAAGTGAAATATGAAGTATGTCTGGGTTTGGAAAGCTTCCTGGTTTTCTTACCTGCATTCACAGTTTATATACACATATAGGATAGTTGCCATATTAAAGTAATAAAAAATGAACATGAAAACTTTCTATTTAGGGAAGAAAATCATGACTCAGCCCCAGAACAAATGAAACTTACAGTTTATGAAAAGCACAATAATGAGTGTCAGAACTGATTCAGAGGTGGCAGCAGCCCTGAATTCTGAGTGCTTGCTGTGGTGAATTGTTCTTCCCACGGTTACACGGAACCAAACAATCACAGCTTTGGCTGTTGCTTGTGTTCAGACTTCAGGGAGAACTCTGCTGGAGAAGGATGGATGTTTTTGCAGTGTTAAAGACAGTTCTGCTTATGGTCCTGAATTTTGCTTCTCAAACAAGAGCTGTATGTTTTTACTGAATGCAGAATATTTTTAATATTAACGTTGGAGATAAAATGCTGTAGAGGTTCTAAGTCCACTGGTGACAGTGGAGGGAGGTGTTGGCACTTAGGGACCCTGACACTTTGCTTTCTCCTATTGTATAAACTGATCAAAGTATGAGCTGCTTTCAACAAACACATCTTCTCCAGCAGCTGCCCCCAACATGCACCCAGAACTGTCCCTTAGATGTGTCCATCCCCTCTGGGTTTGCCTGTCTGCTGGATTCAGAGATAAGACAAAAGGAAACAGCCCTAAAATGAAGCAGAGAAGATTTACACTGGGTATTGGGCAGGGATTGTTCCCTGGCAGGGTGGGCAGGCCCTGGCACAGGGTGCCCAGAGCAGCTGGGGCTGCCCCTGGATCCCTGGCAGTGCCCAAGGCCAGGCTGGACAGGGCTTGGAGCAGCCTGGGACAGTGATGACATGATGTTCAATGTCCCTTCCACTCCAAACCATTCTGGAGTTCTGTGGTTCTGTTTTCAGCAATCAGATGAGAGGTTTTTTTCTGTGTGGGGGTCACAGCTGCCCTCCTCCCCCTGTCTGTCCCCTCCTGCTTCACGACCCCCTTGCTGTGAAGCCTTTTCTGTAAATTCCCACCAGAGCTGCTCCCCAGGGCTGGACTCAGCCCCTCTGGGCTGTTGGCATCTCCTGCTGGCAGCCAGAGGAGGCTGAAGGAGGGGAAGAATTCTGCAGAGCCCTCTGCAAGAACCATGGAGGAGAATTCACACAAGGGACTGCATTCTGTGTTTTGGGAAAAATTGAAACCCTTAGCTTGCTGCTAGTAATTTATCACACCCAGACTGTGCTCTTACTGCAGGACTCCATAAATAATATTTCATTTCAGGTTTCCAAGGATTGAGTAAGGAATTTTAAGGACCAGACTGAAGGAAGCATATTCTTATCATCACTGTCTTTAATTTAGTGCTCTTTGTAAGCTGGTGGGAGGTGGTGGGTTCAGGGCCTATTCATAAATACAGCACATTGAACTGGGCTGTGTTTAAACCCCCAGATTTTTTAGAGTTTTAGCTCCAGCACCTTGGGACATTGTGAGGGCTCAGTTTTCAGGAACCCAGGTAACACTTCTGCAGCAGAATGTAACCTGAAGTCGGATCTCTACTGATAGAAATTCTTGTGGTGGCAGAGTGATTTACCTCAGTGGACAGTCTGGCTTTTGGGGAGCAAATGGCAGCAGCCACAACTCCTGAGCTTTCCTAAAGTGATGGGGGAGAGCTGGAAGAGGGAAGGAAATTCAGGTGGAGTCAGGGGGGGCCAAGGACACTTGCACAAGCTGAGGATTTGTGTCAAACTCATCTTTCATGTTTTCCATTGTGCAGCATTTCTTACTCCAGGAACCATCAGGGTAACTCCAGCTGCTGAGGAACTTCACCCAAGATACTCTGTCAGACTCTTCAGGTTGTGTTGTCACAAGAGTTCTTCATTCCCACAGCTGCTCAGGGGCCGAGCTTTTTCCCCTGAGCATCCTCAGGAGCATGGGCTGCCCTGGCCAGCCTGGGAGAAAGGACTTGGTCCATGCTCAGATGGGGAGGGTCACCTAGAGAGTCCACAGCAGGGTTGATGGCCTCCTCTGCACTCCCTGCTGCAGGACTGGGTGGGTCAGATCCCTTTGACAGCCCCAGGGACCTGTTCTGCTAATGCTGTGGGAGTACATGGTGAATAAAAGCACATTTCTCTGTCTCACTGGGAATTATTGTTCCAACAGGATTCACACCATGTTTGGAATTCTCCATTTTTTTAGTGGCTTGTGATTAATGCAAATGAGGGCTCGTTGCTCCCAGGCTGGATAAAACAAAATTGTAATAACCAAGAGAATTGGGAGAAGGCACTGGGAAAAAAGTAGACTGTGTTCCCTAGAGGGATACAGGGAAATTAGACTAATAACAGAAGGTGTGTTAGCTGGAGAAAAGATTAAAATAAAATCTGTGGGTTTTGCTTTCACACAATGTAATTGCATGTATTGGGAAAGCTCTGGATGAATTCTGTCTGGATTGTTTGTCTCTGTGTCAGAGTCTGGCAGCAGCTTTGGTGCAACCTGGTGTTGCATCTCATGTTGCATTTTGTGTGTGAACATTCATGCATTAAACTCAAATATGCTTTTAATGAGTATCTGAGTGAATGTAAAATAAAACCCAAGAGCAACATAAGCACAATCAAAATGAATTTGCAAATTAGGAAAAGGAGGGGGAAGGGGAGAAACCAATGTTTGCAGCTCTTGCCACGGCTGTCAGATGTTCATTTTGGTGACATATGTGCAATGTAGTGGCAACCTGCAACTGAAAGCATCCAAATCAGCAGGGGAGCCCTGGCTGAGTGCCAGGGACTGCACATCTGTGTGCCAGTCTGTGGGACATCTGTGTCACTGCCCTGGGGTGACATCTGTGACACAGCCTGGGGGCACATCTGT